>NW_026646552.1:0-249000 GCF_949987535.1 Balaenoptera acutorostrata | reverse complement strand
ACCTTGCCCGTTCAGCAGCCATAGTGTGTTTTCTAAACGTGTGACTCTGTTCTGTTTTGTAATTCAGTTCAAGTGTAGCGGTTTTTACATTCCCTCTAGAAGTGATATCTTATGATAAGTGTCTTTTTCTGTGTGACTTATTTCACTTAGAATCGTCGTACCTAAATCCACTCATCGTGCTGCTACTAGCCTTATGACGTTGATTTCATGGCTGAGTGATATTCCATTGTACATGAGGACCCCAACTTCTTTATCCATTTTTCTCTTTCCTAGGATATTTCAGGTGTAATGAAGTGGGGGTTCTTGTCAACAGAACAGCCCTAAACTTTGGGGTGCCTGTGTCTTGCTGATTTTTAGTTTTCCCAATTTATACGCCCATGAGTGGAAGTGCCCTATGCTCTCCAAGCTGTGTTTTTTAGATGTTTCAGAACACACCGTACACTTCTCCAGAGTGGCTGTTGGCAATTTACATCCCACCCATCAGCGTAGCAAGGCTCCCATTTCTCCATGGCCGGTCCTGCATTTCTGGTTTGGACACTTTTTTCCGCATGGCCCTTTTGCCCGCTGGGAAGCTAGACTTCTTTGGAGCGCTGATTGGCATTTCCAGGTTGCTTGGTTGGCCAAAAAGGGCGTATGCGTTTTTTCCTGAATATATTCAGGAAAAAACGCATACGCCCTTTTTGGCCAAGGGCATCATTGTCCACGTTTTGCCGCTTTTCATGTGCTTTCAAGGCGATTCGAATCTACCTCCTGAAATCTGTTTCCTGCAATTCTGCCTTGCTTTCAAAGCCTCTTCGTTGCCTTCCCTTAATATATTTGTGGACGAGAGGTATCATTTAAAACTCTGCAGGTTTGTGAATTGCAGTGCCCCTGAGCTCCATTTTTCAACTCGCTTTTTTGGGAGCTGGCCGCAAAAGCGCAGGATTGCTTCAGGCCCTCTTCTGGTTCTGGGGGGCAGGCTGAGCTTGTGCTTAATTCTTCTTCCTGATGGGAAAATAGAGTGACCTGTGCTGTCCCAACCCCTGGAGCTAGTCTCTCATTGGTTCCCCCTCTTCCCGTTCATCCTCAGGACAAATTGCAACCTGTACGGAACAGGAGGGTTAAGGTGCTGATTCTCCAAGGAGGGAGATGGCTAGTAAATCGGCTGGAATGGCGAACCCGAGCAAAGGAGATGAGAAATGAGGTGCGTTTTAGAAACCTTTCCCGATCACACGGTGTACCATCTTCTGGGGTTCTCATGCCTGTTTTCGACGTAGGAAGATGCCCTTGAACCTGGAGATTTGGGACCCATGGGATGGGTACCATGCAGTATTACTTGAAAGGGTCTGCGTTGGCTCACCCAACCTCACCGAACCTCTCAGCCCCAAGAGTGTCCACCCTTATGTCTCAATCAGCTGTGGGTCTAGATATGGTCAATCCAGGTTGCATCACAGCCCCTGAACGAATTTTGTAAGAATTTCTCTCTCTTTCACTGTCTTTGTTTCACGGGTTTTGAAAAGTAATTTATTTTTATAATGGGGTTTAGCTGCTTTTCACGGCTGTGTTTATGCCGCTTTACACCCCCTTGACTCACTTACAGAGAGATATCAATACATAGGTTTGAAGATTCTTCCTAGTCAGATATATTCTTGTGCGGTGAATAGGGGGTGTTGAGTCCAGTTCACTGAAAAAGGAATAGGTCTTGTCTCTTACATATTGGGTTTATGGAACGGTATCGGAGCTAATTTGAAACCCTTGTTTTATGCATCACCCCACCTCACCTTTCCCGTTCAGCAGCCATAGTGTGTTTCCTAAACGTGTGACTCTGTTCTGTTTTGTAATTCAGTTCAAGTGTAGCGGTTTTTACATTCCCTCTCGAAGTGATATCTTATGATAAGTGTCTTTTTCTGTGTGACTTATTTCACTTAGAATCGTCGTACCTAAATCCACTCATTGTGCTGCTACTAGCCTTATGACGTTGATTTCATGGCTGAGTGATATTCCATTGTACATGAGGACCCCAACTTCTTTATCCATTTTTCTCTTTCCTAGGATATTTAAGGTGTAATGAAGTGGGGGTTCTTGTCAACAGAGCAGCCCTAAACTTTGGGGTGCCTGTGTCTTGCTGATTTTTAGTTTTCCCAATTTATACGCCCATGAGTGGAAGTGCCCTATGCTCTCCAAGCTGTGTTTTTTAGATGTTTCAGAACACACCGTACACTTCTCCAGAGTGGCTGTTGGCAATTTACATCCCACCCATCAGCGTAGCAAGGCTCCCATTTCTCCATGGCCGGTCCTGCATTTCTGGTTTGGACACTTTTTTCCGCATGGCCCTTTTGCCCGCTGGGAAGCTAGACTTCTTTGGAGCGCTGATTGGCCTTTCCAGGTTGCTTGGTTGGCCAAAAAGGGCGTATGCGTTTTTTCCTGAATATATTCAGGAAAAAACGCATACGCCCTTTTTGGCCAAGGGCATCATTGTCCACGTTTTGCCGCTTTTCATGTGCTTTCAAGGCAATTCGAATCTACCTCCTGAAATCTGTTTCCTGCAATTCTGCCTTGCTTTCAAAGCCTCTTCGTAGCCTTCCCTTAATATATTTGTGGACGAGAGGTATCATTTAAAACTCTGCAGGTTTGTGAATTGCAGTGCCCCTGAGCTCCATTTTTCAACTCGCTTTTTTGGGAGCTGGCCGCAAAAGCGCAGGATTGCTTCAGGCCCTCTTCTGGTTCTGGGGGGCAGGCTGAGCTTGTGCTTAATTTTTCTTCCTGATGGGAAAATAGAGTGACCTCTGCCTGTCCCAACACCTAGAGCTAGTCTCTCATTGGTTCCCCCTCTTCCCGTTCATCCTCAGGACAAATTGCAACCTGTACAGAACAGGAGGTTAAAGGTGCTGATTCTCCAAGGAGGGAGATGGCTAGTAAATCGGCTGGAATGGCGAACCCGAGTAAAGGAGATGAGAAATGAGGTGCGTTTTAGAAACCTTTCCCGATCACACGGTGTACCATCTTCTGGGTTTCTCATGCCTGTTTTCGATGTAGGAAGATGCCCTTGAACCTGGAGATTTGGGACCCATGGGATGGGTACCATGCAGTATTACTTGAAAGGGTCTGCGTTGGCTCACCCAACCTCACCGAACCTCTCAGCCCCAAGAGTGTCCACCCTTATGTCTCAATCAGCTGTGGGTCTAGATATGGTCAATCCAGGTTGCATCACAGCCCCTGAACGAATTTTGTAAGAATTTCTCTCTCTTTCACTGCCTTTGTTTCACGGGTTTTGAAAAGTAATTTATTTTTATAATGGGGTTTAGCTGCTTTTCACGGCTGTGTTTATGCCGCTTTACACCCCCTTGACTCACTTACAGAGAGATATCAATACATAGGTTTGAAGATTCTTACTAGTCAGATATATTCTTGTGCGGTGAATAGGGGGTGTTGAGTCCAGTTCACTGAAAAAGGAATAGGTTTTGTCTCTTACATATTGGGTTTATGGAACGGTATCTGAGCTAATTTGAAACCCTTGTTTTATGCATCACCCCACCTCACCTTGCCCGTTCAGCAGCCATAGTGTGTTTTCTAAACGTGTGACTCTGTTCTGTTTTGTAATTCAGTTCAAGTGTAGCGGTTTTTACATTCCCTCTAGAAGTGATATCTTATGATAAGTGTCTTTTTCTGTGTGACTTATTTCACTTAGAATCGTCGTACCTAAATCCACTCATCGTGCTGCTACTAGCCTTATGACGTTGATTTCATGGCTGAGTGATATTCCATTGTACATGAGGACCCCAACTTCTTTATCCATTTTTCTCTTTCCTAGGATATTTCAGGTGTAATGAAGTGGGGGTTCTTGTCAACAGAGCAGCCCTAAACTTTGGGGTGCCTGTGTCTTGCTGATTTTTAGTTTTCCCAATTTATACGCCCATGAGTGGAAGTGCCCTATGCTCTCCAAGCTGTGTTTTTTAGATGTTTCAGAACACACCGTACACTTCTCCAGAGTGGCTGTTGGCAATTTACATCCCACCCATCAGCGTAGCAAGGCTCCCATTTCTCCATGGCCGGTCCTGCATTTCTGGTTTGGACACTTTTTTCCCCATGGCCTTTTTGCCCGCTGGGAAGCTAGACTTCTTTGGAGCGCTGATTGGCATTTCCAGGTTGCTTGGTTGGCCAAAAAGGGCGTATGCGTTTTTTCCTGAATATATTCAGGAAAAAACGCATACGCCCTTTTTGGCCAAGGGCATCATTGTCCACGTTTTGCCGCTTTTCATGTGCTTTCAAGGCGATTCGAATCTACCTCCTGAAATCTGTTTCCTGCAATTCTGCCTTGCTTTCAAAGCCTCTTCGTAGCCTTCCCTTAATATATTTGTGGACGAGAGGTATCATTTAAAACTCTGCAGGTTTGTGAATTGCAGTGCCCCTGAGCTCCATTTTTCAACTCGCTTTTTTGGGAGCTGGCCGCAAAAGCGCAGGATTGCTTCAGGCCCTCTTCTGGTTCTGGGGGGCAGGCTGAGCTTGTGCTTAATTCTTCTTCCTGATGGGAAAATAGAGTGACCTGTGCCTGTCCCAACACCTAGAGCTAGTCTCTCATTGGTTCCCCCTCTTCCCCTTCATCCTCAGGACAAATTGCAACCTCTACGGAACAGGAGGTTAAAGGTGCTGATTCTCCAAGGAGGGAGATGGCTAGTAAATCGGCTGGAATGGCGAACACGAGCAAAGGAGATGAGAAATGAGGTGTGTTTTAGAAACCTTTCCCGATCACACGGTGTACCATCTTCTGGGTTTCTCATGCCTGTTTTCGATGTAGGAAGATGCCCTTGAACCTGGAGATTTGGGACCCATGGGATGGGTACCATGCAGTATTACTTGAAAGGGTCTGCGTTGGCTCACCCAACCTCACCGAACCTCTCAGCCCCAAGAGTGTCCACCCTTATGTCTCAATCAGCTGTGGGTCTAGATATGGTCAATCCAGGTTGCATCACAGCCCCTGAACGAATTTTGTAAGAATTTCTCTCTCTTTCACTGTCTTTGTTTCACGGGTTTTGAAAAGTAATTTATTTTTATAATGGGGTTTAGCTGCTTTTCACGGCTGTGTTTATGCCGCTTTACACCCCCTTGACTCACTTACAGAGAGATATCAATACATAGGTTTGAAGATTCTTCCTAGTCAGATATATTCTTGTGCGGTGAATAGGGGGTGTTGAGTCCAGTTCACTGAAAAAGGAATAGGTCTTGTCTCTTACATATTGGGTTTATGGAACGGTATCTGAGCTAATTTGAAACCCTTGTTTTATGCATCACCCCACCTCACCTTGCCCGTTCAGCAGCCATAGTGTGTTTTCTACACGTGTGACTCTGTTCTGTTTTGTAATTCAGTTCAAGTGTAGCGGTTTTTACATTCCCTCTAGAAGTGATATCTTATGATAAGTGTCTTTTTCTGTGTGACGTATTTCACTTAGAATCGTCGTACCTAAATCCACTCATCGTGCTGCTACTAGCCTTATGACGTGGATTTCATGGCTGAGTGATATTCCATTGTACATGAGGACCCCAACTTCTTTATCCATTTTTCTCTTTCCTAGGATATTTAAGGTGTAATGAAGTGGGGGTTCTTGTCAACAGAGCAGCCCTAAACTTTGGGGTGCCTGTGTCTTGCTGATTTTTAGTTTTCCCAATTTATACGCCCATGAGTGGAAGTGCCCTATGCTCTCCAAGCTGTGTTTTTTAGATGTTTCAGAACACACCGTACACTTCTCCAGAGTGGCTGTTGGCAATTTACATCCCACCCATCAGCGTAGCAAGGCTCCCATTTCTCCATGGCCGGTCCTGCATTTCTGGTTTGGACACTTTTTTCCGCATGGCCCTTTTGCCCGCTGGGAAGCTAGACTTCTTTGGAGCGCTGATTGGCCTTTCCAGGTTGCTTGGTTGGCCAAAAAGGGCGTATGCGTTTTTTCCTGAATATATTCAGGAAAAAACGCATACGCCCTTTTTGGCCAAGGGCATCATTGTCCACGTTTTGCCGCTTTTCATGTGCTTTCAAGGCGATTCGAATCTACCTCCTGAAATCTGTTTCCTGCAATTCTGCCTTGCTTTCAAAGCCTCTTCGTAGCCTTCCCTTAATATATTTGTGGACGAGAGGTATCATTTAAAACTCTGCAGGTTTGTGAATTGCAGTGCCCCTGAGCTCCATTTTTCAACTCGCTTTTTTGGGAGCTGGCCGCAAAAGCGCAGGATTGCTTCAGGCCCTCTTCTGGTTCTGGGGGGCAGGCTGAGCTTGTGCTTAATTCTTCTTCCTGATGGGAAAATAGAGTGACCTGTGCCTGTCCCAACACCTAGAGCTAGTCTCTCATTGGTTCCCCCTCTTCCCGTTCATCCTCAGGACAAATTGCAACCTCTACGGAACAGGAGGTTAAAGGTGCTGATTCTCCAAGGAGGGAGATGGCTAGTAAATCGGCTGGAATGGCGAACCCGAGCAAAGGAGATGAGAAATGAGGTGCGTTTTAGAAACCTTTCCCGATCACACGTTGTACCATCTTCTGGGTTTCTCATGCCTGTTTTCGACGTAGGAAGATGCCCTTGAACCTGGAGATTTGGGACCCATGGGATGGGTACCATGCAGTATTACTTGAAAGGGTCTGCGTTGGCTCACCCAACCTCACCGAACCTCTCAGCCCCAAGAGTGTCCACCCTTATGTCTCAATCAGCTGTGGGTCTAGATATGGTCAATCCAGGTTGCATCACAGCCCCTGAACGAATTTTGTAAGAATTTCTCTCTCTTTCACTGTCTTTGTTTCACGGGTTTTGAAAAGTAATTTATTTTTATAATGGGGTTTAGCTGCTTTTCACGGCTGTGTTTATGCCGCTTTACACCCCCTTGACTCACTTACAGAGAGATATCAATACATAGGTTTGAAGATTCTTCCTAGTCAGATATATTCTTGTGCGGTGAATAGGGGGTGTTGAGTCCAGTTCACTGAAAAAGGAATAGGTCTTGTCTCTTACATATTGGGTTTATGGAACGGTATCTGAGCTAATTTGAAACCCTTGTTTTATGCATCACCCCACCTCACCTTGCCCGTTCAGCAGCCATAGTGTGTTTTCTACACGTGTGACTCTGTTCTGTTTTGTAATTCAGTTCAAGTGTAGCGGTTTTTACATTCCCTCTAGAAGTGATATCTTATGATAAGTGTCTTTTTCTGTGTGACGTATTTCACTTAGAATCGTCGTACCTAAATCCACTCATCGTGCTGCTACTAGCCTTATGACGTGGATTTCATGGCTGAGTGATATTCCATTGTACATGAGGACCCCAACTTCTTTATCCATTTTTCTCTTTCCTAGGATATTTAAGGTGTAATGAAGTGGGGGTTCTTGTCAACAGAGCAGCCCTAAACTTTGGGGTGCCTGTGTCTTGCTGATTTTTAGTTTTCCCAATTTATACGCCCATGAGTGGAAGTGCCCTATGCTCTCCAAGCTGTGTTTTTTAGATGTTTCAGAACACACCGTACACTTCTCCAGAGTGGCTGTTGGCAATTTACATCCCACCCATCAGCGTAGCAAGGCTCCCATTTCTCCATGGCCGGTCCTGCATTTCTGGTTTGGACACTTTTTTCCGCATGGCCCTTTTGCCCGCTGGGAAGCTAGACTTCTCTGGAGCGCTGATTGGCCTTTCCAGGTTGCTTGGTTGGCCAAAAAGGGCGTATGCGTTTTTTCCTGAATATATTCAGGAAAAAACGCATACGCCCTTTTTGGCCAAGGGCATCATTGTCCACGTTTTGCCGCTTTTCATGTGCTTTCAAGGCGATTCGAATCTACCTCCTGAAATCTGTTTCCTGCAATTCTGCCTTGCTTTCAAAGCCTCTTCGTAGCCTTCCCTTAATATATTTGTGGACGAGAGGTATCATTTAAAACTCTGCAGGTTTGTGAATTGCAGTGCCCCTGAGCTCCATTTTTCAACTCGCTTTTTTGGGAGCTGGCCGCAAAAGCGCAGGATTGCTTCAGGCCCTCTTCTGGTTCTGGGGGGCAGGCTGAGCTTGTGCTTAATTCTTCTTCCTGATGGGAAAATAGAGTGACCTGTGCCTGTCCCAACACCTAGAGCTAGTCTCTCATTGGTTCCCCCTCTTCCCCTTCATCCTCAGGACAAATTGCAACCTGTACGGAACAGGAGGTTAAAGGTGCTGATTCTCCAAGGAGGGAGATGGCTAGTAAATCGGCTGGAATGGCGAACCCGAGCAAAGGAGATGAGAAATGAGGTGCGTTTTAGAAACCTTTCCCGATCACACGTTGTACCATCTTCTGGGTTTCTCATGCCTGTTTTCGACGTAGGAAGATGCCCTTGAACCTGGAGATTTGGGACCCATGGGATGGGTACCATGCAGTATTACTTGAAAGGGTCTGCGTTGGCTCACCCAACCTCACCGAACCTCTCAGCCCCAAGAGTGTCCACCCTTATGTCTCAATCAGCTGTGGGTCTAGATATGGTCAATCCAGGTTGCATCACAGTCCCTGAACGAATTTTGTAAGAATTTCTCTCTCTTTCACTGTCTTTGTTTCACGGGTTTTGAAAAGTAATTTATTTTTATAATGGGGTTTAGCTGCTTTTCACGGCTCTGTTTATGCCGCTTTACACCCCCTTGACTCACTTACAGAGAGATATCAATACATAGGTTTGAAGATTCTTCCTAGTCAGATATATTCTTGTGCGGTGAATAGGGGGTGTTGAGTCCAGTTCACTGAAAAAGGAATAGGTCTTGTCTCTTACATATTGGGTTTATGGAACGGTATCTGAGCTAATTTGAAACCCTTGTTTTATGCATCACCCCACCTCACCTTGCCCGTTCAGCAGCCATAGTGTGTTTTCTACACGTGTGACTCTGTTCTGTTTTGTAATTCAGTTCAAGTGTAGCGGTTTTTACATTCCCTCTAGAAGTGATATCTTATGATAAGTGTCTTTTTCTGTGTGACGTATTTCACTTAGAATCGTCGTACCTAAATCCACTCATCGTGCTGCTACTAGCCTTATGACGTGGATTTCATGGCTGAGTGATATTCCATTGTACATGAGGACCCCAACTTCTTTATCCATTTTTCTCTTTCCTAGGATATTTAAGGTGTAATGAAGTGGGGGTTCTTGTCAACAGAGCAGCCCTAAACTTTGGGGTGCCTGTGTCTTGCTGATTTTTAGTTTTCCCAATTTATACGCCCATGAGTGGAAGTGCCCTATGCTCTCCAAGCTGTGTTTTTTAGATGTTTCAGAACACACCGTACACTTCTCCAGAGTGGCTGTTGGCAATTTACATCCCACCCATCAGCGTAGCAAGGCTCCCATTTCTCCATGGCCGGTCCTGCATTTCTGGTTTGGACACTTTTTTCCGCATGGCCCTTTTGCCCGCTGGGAAGCTAGACTTCTTTGGAGCGCTGATTGGCCTTTCCAGGTTGCTTGGTTGGCCAAAAAGGGCGTATGCGTTTTTTCCTGAATATATTCAGGAAAAAACGCATACGCCCTTTTTGGCCAAGGGCATCATTGTCCACGTTTTGCCGCTTTTCATGTGCTTTCAAGGCGATTCGAATCTACCTCCTGAAATCTGTTTCCTGCAATTCTGCCTTGCTTTCAAAGCCTCTTCGTAGCCTTCCCTTAATATATTTGTGGACGAGAGGTATCATTTAAAACTCTGCAGGTTTGTGAATTGCAGTGCCCCTGAGCTCCATTTTTCAACTCGCTTTTTTGGGAGCTGGCCGCAAAAGCGCAGGATTGCTTCAGGCCCTCTTCTGGTTCTGGGGGGCAGGCTGAGCTTGTGCTTAATTCTTCTTCCTGATGGGAAAATAGAGTGACCTGTGCCTGTCCCAACACCTAGAGCTAGTCTCTCATTGGTTCCCCCTCTTCCCGTTCATCCTCAGGACAAATTGCAACCTGTACGGAACAGGAGGTTAAAGGTGCTGATTCTCCAAGGAGGGAGATGGCTAGTAAATCGGCTGGAATGGCGAACCCGAGCAAAGGAGATGAGAAATGAGGTGCGTTTTAGAAACCTTTCCCGATCACACGTTGTACCATCTTCTGGGTTTCTCATGCCTGTTTTCGACGTAGGAAGATGCCCTTGAACCTGGAGATTTGGGACCCATGGGATGGGTACCATGCAGTATTACTTGAAAGGGTCTGCGTTGGCTCACCCAACCTCACCGAACCTCTCAGCCCCAAGAGTGTCCACCCTTATGTCTCAATCAGCTGTGGGTCTAGATATGGTCAATCCAGGTTGCATCACAGCCCCTGAACGAATTTTGTAAGAATTTCTCTCTCTTTCACTGTCTTTGTTTCACGGGTTTTGAAAAGTAATTTATTTTTATAATGGGGTTTAGCTGCTTTTCACGGCTGTGTTTATGCCGCTTTACACCCCCTTGACTCACTTACAGAGAGATATCAATACATAGGTTTGAAGATTCTTCCTAGTCAGATATATTCTTGTGCGGTGAATAGGGGGTGTTGAGTCCAGTTCACTGAAAAAGGAATAGGTCTTGTCTCTTACATATTGGGTTTATGGAACGGTATCTGAGCTAATTTGAAACCCTTGTTTTATGCATCACCCCACCTCACCTTGCCCGTTCAGCAGCCATAGTGTGTTTTCTACACGTGTGACTCTGTTCTGTTTTGTAATTCAGTTCAAGTGTAGCGGTTTTTACATTCCCTCTAGAAGTGATATCTTATGATAAGTGTCTTTTTCTGTGTGACGTATTTCACTTAGAATCGTCGTACCTAAATCCACTCATCGTGCTGCTACTAGCCTTATGACGTGGATTTCATGGCTGAGTGATATTCCATTGTACATGAGGACCCCAACTTCTTTATCCATTTTTCTCTTTCCTAGGATATTTAAGGTGTAATGAAGTGGGGGTTCTTGTCAACAGAGCAGCCCTAAACTTTGGGGTGCCTGTGTCTTGCTGATTTTTAGTTTTCCCAATTTATACGCCCATGAGTGGAAGTGCCCTATGCTCTCCAAGCTGTGTTTTTTAGATGTTTCAGAACACACCGTACACTTCTCCAGAGTGGCTGTTGGCAATTTACATCCCACCCATCAGCGTAGCAAGGCTCCCATTTCTCCATGGCCGGTCCTGCATTTCTGGTTTGGACACTTTTTTCCGCATGGCCCTTTTGCCCGCTGGGAAGCGAGACTTCTTTGGAGCGCTGATTGGCCTTTCCAGGTTGCTTGGTTGGCCAAAAAGGGCGTATGCGTTTTTTCCTGAATATATTCAGGAAAAAACGCATACGCCCTTTTTGGCCAAGGGCATCATTGTCCACGTTTTGCCGCTTTTCATGTGCTTTCAAGGCGATTCGAATCTACCTCCTGAAATCTGTTTCCTGCAATTCTGCCTTGCTTTCAAAGCCTCTTCGTAGCCTTCCCTTAATATATTTGTGGACGAGAGGTATCATTTAAAACTCTGCAGGTTTGTGAATTGCAGTGCCCCTGAGCTCCATTTTTCAACTCGCTTTTTTGGGAGCTGGCCGCAAAAGCGCAGGATTGCTTCAGGCCCTCTTCTGGTTCTGGGGGGCAGGCTGAGCTTGTGCTTAATTCTTCTTCCTGATGGGAAAATAGAGTGACCTGTGCCTGTCCCAACACCTAGAGCTAGTCTCTCATTGGTTCCCCCTCTTCCCCTTCATCCTCAGGACAAATTGCAACCTGTACGGAACAGGAGGTTAAAGGTGCTGATTCTCCAAGGAGGGAGATGGCTAGTAAATCGGCTGGAATGGCGAACCCGAGCAAAGGAGATGAGAAATGAGGTGCGTTTTAGAAACCTTTCCCGATCACACGTTGTACCATCTTCTGGGTTTCTCATGCCTGTTTTCGACGTAGGAAGATGCCCTTGAACCTGGAGATTTGGGACCCATGGGATGGGTACCATGCAGTATTACTTGAAAGGGTCTGCGTTGGCTCACCCAACCTCACCGAACCTCTCAGCCCCAAGAGTGTCCACCCTTATGTCTCAATCAGCTGTGGGTCTAGATATGGTCAATCCAGGTTGCATCACAGCCCCTGAACGAATTTTGTAAGAATTTCTCTCTCTTTCACTGTCTTTGTTTCACGGGTTTTGAAAAGTAATTTATTTTTATAATGGGGTTTAGCTGCTTTTCACGGCTGTGTTTATGCCGCTTTACACCCCCTTGACTCACTTACAGAGAGATATCAATACATAGGTTTGAAGATTCTTCCTAGTCAGATATATTCTTGTGCGGTGAATAGGGGGTGTTGAGTCCAGTTCACTGAAAAAGGAATAGGTCTTGTCTCTTACATATTGGGTTTATGGAACGGTATCTGAGCTAATTTGAAACCCTTGTTTTATGCATCACCCCACCTCACCTTGCCCGTTCAGCAGCCATAGTGTGTTTTCTACACGTGTGACTCTGTTCTGTTTTGTAATTCAGTTCAAGTGTAGCGGTTTTTACATTCCCTCTAGAAGTGATATCTTATGATAAGTGTCTTTTTCTGTGTGACGTATTTCACTTAGAATCGTCGTACCTAAATCCACTCATCGTGCTGCTACTAGCCTTATGACGTGGATTTCATGGCTGAGTGATATTCCATTGTACATGAGGACCCCAACTTCTTTATCCATTTTTCTCTTTCCTAGGATATTTAAGGTGTAATGAAGTGGGGGTTCTTGTCAACAGAGCAGCCCTAAACTTTGGGGTGCCTGTGTCTTGCTGATTTTTAGTTTTCCCAATTTATACGCCCATGAGTGGAAGTGCCCTATGCTCTCCAAGCTGTGTTTTTTAGATGTTTCAGAACACACCGTACACTTCTCCAGAGTGGCTGTTGGCAATTTACATCCCACCCATCAGCGTAGCAAGGCTCCCATTTCTCCATGGCCGGTCCTGCATTTCTGGTTTGGACACTTTTTTCCGCATGGCCCTTTTGCCCGCTGGGAAGCTAGACTTCTTTGGAGCGCTGATTGGCCTTTCCAGGTTGCTTGGTTGGCCAAAAAGGGCGTATGCGTTTTTTCCTGAATATATTCAGGAAAAAACGCATACGCCCTTTTTGGCCAAGGGCATCATTGTCCACGTTTTGCCGCTTTTCATGTGCTTTCAAGGCGATTCGAATCTACCTCCTGAAATCTGTTTCCTGCAATTCTGCCTTGCTTTCAAAGCCTCTTCGTAGCCTTCCCTTAATATATTTGTGGACGAGAGGTATCATTTAAAACTCTGCAGGTTTGTGAATTGCAGTGCCCCTGAGCTCCATTTTTCAACTCGCTTTTTTGGGAGCTGGCCGCAAAAGCGCAGGATTGCTTCAGGCCCTCTTCTGGTTCTGGGGGGCAGGCTGAGCTTGTGCTTAATTCTTCTTCCTGATGGGAAAATAGAGTGACCTGTGCCTGTACCAACACCTAGAGCTAGTCTCTCATTGGTTCCCCCTCTTCCCCTTCATCCTCAGGACAAATTGCAACCTCTACGGAACAGGAGGTTAAAGGTGCTGATTCTCCAAGGAGGGAGATGGCTAGTAAATCGGCTGGAATGGCGAACCCGAGCAAAGGAGATGAGAAATGAGGTGCGTTTTAGAAACCTTTCCCGATCACACGGTGTACCATCTTCTGGGTTTCTCATGCCTGTTTTCGATGTAGGAAGATGCCCTTGAACCTGGAGATTTGGGACCCATGGGATGGGTACCATGCAGTATTACTTGAAAGGGTCTGCGTTGGCTCACCCAACCTCACCGAACCTCTCAGCCCCAAGAGTGTCCACCCTTATGTCTCAATCAGCTGTGGGTCTAGATATGGTCAATCCAGGTTGCATCACAGCCCCTGAACGAATTTTGTAAGAATTTCTCTCTCTTTCACTGTCTTTGTTTCACGGGTTTTGAAAAGTAATTTATTTTTATAATGGGGTTTAGCTGCTTTTCACGGCTGTGTTTATGCCGCTTTACACCCCCTTGACTCACTTACAGAGAGATATCAATACATAGGTTTGAAGATTCTTACTAGTCAGATATATTCTTGTGCGGTGAATAGGGGGTGTTGAGTCCAGTTCACTGAAAAAGGAATAGGTCTTGTCTCTTACATATTGGGTTTATGGAACGGTATCTGGGCTAATTTGAAACCCTTGTTTTATGCATCACCCCACCTCACCTTTCCCGTTCAGCAGCCGTAGTGTGTTTCCTAAACGTGTGACTCTGTTCTGTTTTGTAATTCAGTTCAAGTGTAGCGGTTTTTACATTCCCTCTAGAAGTGATATCTTATGATAAGTGTCTTTTTCTGTGTGACTTATTTCACTTAGAATCGTCGTACCTAAATCCACTCATCGTGCTGCTACTAGCCTTATGACGTTGATTTCATGGCTGAGTGATATTCCATTGTACATGAGGACCCCAACTTCTTTATCCATTTTTCTCTTTCCTAGGATATTTCAGGTGTAATGAAGTGGGGGTTCTTGTCAACAGAGCAGCCCTAAACTTTGGGGTGCCTGTGTCTTGCTGATTTTTAGTTTTCCCAATTTATACGCCCATGAGTGGAAGTGCCCTATGCTCTCCAAGCTGTGTTTTTTAGATGTTTCAGAACACACCGTACACTTCTCCAGAGTGGCTGTTGGCAATTTACATCCCACCCATCAGCGTAGCAAGGCTCCCATTTCTCCATGGCCGGTCCTGCATTTCTGGTTTGGACACTTTTTTCCGCATGGCCCTTTTGCCCGCTGGGAAGCGAGACTTCTTTGGAGCGCTGATTGGCCTTTCCAGGTTGCTTGGTTGGCCAAAAAGGGCGTATGCGTTTTTTCCTGAATATATTCAGGAAAAAACGCATACGCCCTTTTTGGCCAAGGGCATCATTGTCCACGTTTTGCCGCTTTTCATGTGCTTTCAAGGCGATTCGAATCTACCTCCTGAAATCTGTTTCCTGCAATTCTGCCTTGCTTTCAAAGCCTCTTCGTAGCCTTCCCTTAATATATTTGTGGACGAGAGGTATCATTTAAAACTCTGCAGGTTTGTGAATTGCAGTGCCCCTGAGCTCCATTTTTCAACTCGCTTTTTTGGGAGCTGGCCGCAAAAGCGCAGGATTGCTTCAGGCCCTCTTCTGGTTCTGGGGGGCAGGCTGAGCTTGTGCTTAATTCTTCTTCCTGATGGGAAAATAGAGTGACCTGTGCCTGTCCCAACACCTAGAGCTAGTCTCTCATTGGTTCCCCCTCTTCCCCTTCATCCTCAGGACAAATTGCAACCTGTACGGAACAGGAGGTTAAAGGTGCTGATTCTCCAAGGAGGGAGATGGCTAGTAAATCGGCTGGAATGGCGAACCCGAGCAAAGGAGATGAGAAATGAGGTGCGTTTTAGAAACCTTTCCCGATCACACGGTGTACCATCTTCTGGGTTTCTCATGCCTGTTTTCGATGTAGGAAGATGCCCTTGAACCTGGAGATTTGGGACCCATGGGATGGGTACCATGCAGTATTACTTGAAAGGGTCTGCGTTGGCTCACCCAACCTCACCGAACCTCTCAGCCCCAAGAGTGTCCACCCTTATGTCTCAATCAGCTGTGGGTCTAGATATGGTCAATCCAGGTTGCATCACAGCCCCTGAACGAATTTTGTAAGAATTTCTCTCTCTTTCACTGTCTTTGTTTCACGGGTTTTGAAAAGTAATTTATTTTTATAATGGGGTTTAGCTGCTTTTCACGGCTGTGTTTATGCCGCTTTACACCCCCTTGACTCACTTACAGAGAGATATCAATACATAGGTTTGAAGATTCTTACTAGTCAGATATATTCTTGTGCGGTGAATAGGGGGTGTTGAGTCCAGTTCACTGAAAAAGGAATAGGTCTTGTCTCTTACATATTGGGTTTATGGAACGGTATCGGAGCTAATTTGAAACCCTTGTTCTATGCATCACCCCACCTCACCTTTCCCGTTCAGCAGCCGTAGTGTGTTTCCTAAACGTGTGACTCTGTTCTGTTTTGTAATTCAGTTCAAGTGTAGCGGTTTTTACATTCCCTCTAGAAGTGATAACTTATGATAAGTGTCTTTTTCTGTGTGACTTATTTCACTTAGAATCGTCGTACCTAAATCCACTCATCGTGCTGCTACTAGCCTTATGACGTGGATTTCATGGCTGAGTGATATTCCATTGTACATGAGGACCCCAACTTCTTTATCCATTTTTCTCTTTCCTAGGATATTTAAGGTGTAATGAAGTGGGGGTTCTTGTCAACAGAGCAGCCCTAAACTTTGGGGTGCCTCTGTCTTGCTGATTTTTAGTTTTCCCAATTTATACGCCCATGAGTGGAAGTGCCCTATGCTCTCCAAGCTGTGTTTTTAAGATGTTTCAGGACACACCGTACACTTTTCCCGAGTGGCTGTTGGCAATTTACATCCTGCCCATTAGCGAAGCAAGGCTCCCATTTCTCCATGGCCGGTCGTGCAGTTCTGGTTTGGACACTTTTTTCCGCATGGCCCTTTTGCCCGCTGGGAAGCGAGACTTCTTTGGAGCGCTGATTGGCCTTTCCAGGTTGCTTGGTTGGCCAAAAAGGGCGTATGCGTTTTTTCCTGAATATATTCAGGAAAAAACGCATACGCCCTTTTTGGCCAAGGGCATCATTGTCCACGTTTTGCCGCTTTTCATGTGCTTTCAAGGCGCTTCGAATCTACCTCCTGAAATCTGTTTCCTGCAATTCTGCCTTGCTTTCAAAGCCTCTTCGTTGCCTTCCCTTAATATATTTGTGGACGAGAGGTATCATTTAAAACTCTGCAGGTTTGTGAATTGCAGTGCCCCTGAGCTCCATTTTTCAACTCGCTTTTTTGGGAGCTGGCCGCAAAAGCGCAGGATTGCTTCAGGCCCTCTTCTGGTTCTGGGGGGCAGGCTGAGCTTGTGCTTAATTCTTCTTCCTGATGGGAAAATAGAGTGACCTGTGCCTGTCCCAAAACCTAGAGCTAGTCTCTCATTGGTTCCCCCTCTTCCCGTTCATCCTCAGGACAAATTGCAACCTGTACGGAACAGGAGGTTAAAGGTGCTGATTCTCCAAGGAGGGAGATGGCTAGTAATTTGGCTGGAATGGCGAACCCGAGCAAAGGAGATGAGAAATGAGGGGCGTTTTAGAAACCTTTCCCGATCACACGGTGTACCATCTTCTGGGTTTCTCATGCCTGTTTTCGACGTAGGAAGATGCCCTTGAACCTGGAGATTTGGGACCCATGGGATGGGTACCATGCAGTATTACTTTAAAGGGTCTGCGTTGGCTCACCCAACCTCACCGAACCTCTCAGCCCCAAGAGTGTCCACCCTTATGTCTCAATCAGCTGTGGGTCTAGATATGGTCAATCCAGGTTGCATCACAGCCCCTGAACGAATTTTGTAAGAATTTCTCTCTCTTTCACTGTCTTTGTTTCACGGGTTTTGAAAAGTAATTTATTTTTATAATGGGGTGTAGCTGCTTTTCACGGCTGCGTTTATGCCACTTTACACCCACTTGTCTCACTTACAGAGAGATATCAATATATAGATTTGAAGATTCTTACTAGTCAGATATATTCTTGTACGGTGAATAGGGGGTGTTGAGTCCACGTCACTGAGCAAGGAGTAGGTCTTTTCTATTACATATTGGGTTTATGGAACGGTATCTGAGCTAATTTGAAACCCTTGTTTTATGCATCACCCCACCTCACGTTTCCCGTTCAGCAGCCATAGTGTGTTTTCTAAACGTGTGACTCTGTTCTGTTTTGTAATTCAGTTCAAGTGTAGCGGTTTGTACATTCCCTCTATAAGTGATATCTTATGATAAGTGTCATTTTCTGTGTGACGTATTTCACTTAGAATCGTCGTACCTAAATCCACTCATCATGCTGCTACTAGCCTTATGACGTTGATTTCATGGCTGAGTGATATTCCATTGTACATGAGGACCACAACTTCTTTATCCATTTTTCTCTTTCCTAGGATATTTAAGGTGTAATGAAGTGGGGGTTCTTGTCAACAGAGCAACCCTAAAATTTGGGGTGCCTGTGTCTTGCTGATTTTTAGTTTTCCCAGTTTATACGCCCATGAATGGAAGTGCCCTATGCTCTCCAAGCTGTGTTTTTTAGATGTCTCAGGACACACCGTACACTTCTCCAGAGTGGCTGTTGGCAATTTACATCCCGCCCATCAGCGTAGCAAGGCTCCCATTTCTCCATGGCCGGTCCTGCATTTCAGGTTTTGACAATTTTTCCGCATGGCCCTTTGGCCCGATGGGGAGCGGGACTTCTTTGTAGCGCTGATTTGCCTTTCCAGGTTGCTTGGTTGGCCAAAAAGGGCGTATGCGTTTTTTCCTGAATATATTCAGGAAAAAACGCATACGCCCTTTTTGGCCAAGGTCATCATTGTCTACGTTTTGCCGCTTTTCATGTGCTTTCAAGGCGATTCGAATCTACCTCCTGAAATCTGTTTCCTGCAATTCTGCCTTGCTTTCAAATCCTCTTCGTTGCCTTCCCTCAATATATTTGTGGACGATAGTTATCATTCATAACTCTGCAGGTCTGTGAATTGCAGTGCCCCTGAGCTCCATTTCTCAAGTCGCTTTTTTGGGAGCTGGCCGCAAAAGTGCAGGATTGCTTCAGGCCCTCTTCTGGTTCTTGGGGGAGGCTGAGCTTGCGGTTAATTCTTCTTCCTGATGGGAAAATAGAGTGACCTGTGCCTGTCCCAACACCTAGAGCTAGTCTCTCTTTGGTTCCCCGTGTTCCCGTTCATCCTCAGGACAAATTGCAACCTGTACGGAACAGGAGGTTAAAGGTGCTGATTCTCCAAGGAGGGCGATGGCTAGTAAAGCGGCTGGAATGGTGAACCCGAGCACAAGGAGATGAGAAATGAGCTGCGTTTTAGAAACCTTTCCCGATCATATGGTGTACCATCTTCTGGGTTTCTCATGCATATTTTCGATGTAGGAAGATGCCCTTGAACCTGGAGATTTGGGACCCATGGGATGGGTACGATGCAGTATTACTTTAAAGGGTCTGCGTTGGCTCACCCAACCTCACCAAACCTCTCAGCCCCAAGAGTGACCACCCTTATGTCTCGTTCAGCTCTGGGTCTAGATATGGTCAATCCAGGTGGCATCACAGCCCCTGAACAAATTTGGTAAAAATTTCTCTCTCTTTCACTGTCTTTGTTTCACGGGTTTTGAAAAGTAATTTATTTTTATAATGGGGTGTAGCTGCTTTTCACGGCTGTGTTTATGCCGCTTTACACCCCCTTGACTCACTTACAGAGAGATATCAATACATAGGTTTGAAGATTCTTACTAGTCAGATATATTCTTGTACGGTGAATAGGGGGTGTTGAGTCCAGGTCACTGAGCAAGGAGTAGGTCTTGTCTATTACATATTGGGTTTATGGAACGGTATCTGAGCTAATTTGAAACCCTTGTTTTATGCATCACCCCACCTCACCTTTCCCGTTCAGCAGCCATAGTGTGTTTTCTAAACTTGTGACTCTGTTCTGTTTTGTAATTCAGTTCAAGTGTAGCGGTTTGTACATTCCCTCTATAAGTGATATCTTATGATAAGTGTCTTTTTCTGTGTGACTTATTTCACTTAGAATCGTCGTACCTAAATCCACTCATCATGCTGCTACTAGCCTTATGACGTTGATTTCATGGCTGAGTGATATTCCATTGTACATGAGGACCACAACTCCTTTATCCATTTTTCTCTTTCCTAGGATATTTAAGGTGTAATGAAGTGGGGTTTCTTGTCAACAGAGCCGCCCTAAACTTTGGGGTGCCTGTGTCTTGCTGATTTTTAGTTTTCCCAATTTATACGCCCATGAGTGGAAGTGCCCTATGCTCTCCAAGCTGTGTTTTTTAGATGTTTCAGGTCACAACGTACACTTCTCCAGAGTGGCTGTTGGCAATTTACATCCCGCCCATCAGCATAGCAAGGCTCCCATTTCTCCATGGCCGGTCCTGCATTTCTGGTTTGGACACTTTTTTCCGCATGGCCCTTTTGCCCGATGGGGAGCGAGACTTCTTTTTAGCGTTGATTTGCCTTTCCAAGTTGCTTGGTTGGCCAAAAAGGGCGTATGCGTTTTTTCCTGAATATATTCAGGAAAAAACGCATACGCCCTTTTTGGCCAAGGGCATCATTGTCCACGTTTTGCCGCTTTTCATGTGCTTTCAAGGCGATTCGAATCTACCTCCTGAAATCTGTTTCCTGCAATTCTGCCTTGCTTTCAAAGCCTCTTCGTTGCCTTCCCTCAATATATTTGTGGACGAGAGTTATCATTTATAACTCTGCAGGTTTGTGAATTGCAGTGCCCCTGAGCTCCATTTTTCAAGTTGCTTTTTTGGGAGCTGGCCGCAAAAGTGCAGGATTGCTTCAGGCCCTCTTCTGGTTCTGGGGGGCAGGCTGAGCTTGTGGTTAATTCTTCTTCCTGATGGGAAAATAGTGTGACCTGTGCCTGTCCCAACCCCTAGAGCTAGTCTCTCATTGGTTCCCCCTGTTCCCGTTCATCCTCAGGACAATTTGCAACCTGTATGGAAGAGGAGGTCAAAGGTGCTGATTCTCCAAGGAGGGAGATGGCTGGCAGTGTGGCTGGAATGGCGAACCCGAGCACAAGGAGATGAGAAATGAGGTGCGTTTTAGAAACCTTTCCCGATCACACGGTGTACCAACTTCTGGGTTTCTCATGCATGTTTTCGACGTAGGAAGGTGCCCTTGAACCTGGAGATTTGGGACCCATGGGATGGGCACCATGCAGTATTACTTTAAAGGGTCTGTGTTGGCTCTCTAAACCTCTGAGCCCCAAGCGTGTCCACCCTTATGTCTCAATCAGCTGTGCGTCTAGATATGGTCAATCCAGGTTGCATCACAGCCCCTGAACGAATTTGGTAAGAATTTCTCTCTCTTTCACTGTCTTTGTTTCACGGGTTTTGAAAAGTAATTTATTTTTATAATGGGGTGTAGCTGCTTTTCACGGCTGTGTTTATGCCACTTTACACCCACTTGTCTCACTTACAGAGAGATATCAATATATAGATTTGAAGATTCTTACTAGTCAGATATATTCTTGTACGGTGAATAGGGGGTGTTGAGTCCACGTCACTGAGCAAGGAGTAGGTCTTTTCTATTACATATTGGGTTTATGGAACGGTATCTGAGCTAATTTGAAACCCTTGTTTTATGCATCACCCCACCTCACGTTTCCCGTTCAGCAGCCATAGTGTGTTTTCTAAACGTGTGACTCTTTTCTGTTTTGTAATTCAGTTCAAGTGTAGCGGTTTGTACATTCCCTCTATAAGTGATATCTTATGATAAGTTTCATTTTCTGTGTGACGTATTTCACTTAGAATCGTCGTACCTAAATCCACTCATCATGCTGCTACTAGCCTTATGACGTTGATTTCATGGCTGAGTGATATTCCATTGTACATGAGGACCACAACTTCTTTATCCATTTTTCTCTTTCCTAGGATATTTAAGGTGTAATGAAGTGGGGGTTCTTGTCAACAGAGCAGCCCTAAAATTTGGGGTGCCTGTGTCTTGCTGATTTTTAGTTTTCCCAGTTTATACGCCCATGAATGGAAGTGCCCTATGCTCTCCAAGCTGTGTTTTTTAGATGTCTCAGGACACACCGTACACTTCTCCAGAGTGGCTGTTGGCAATTTACATCCCGCCCATCAGCGTAGCAAGGCTCCCATTTCTCCATGGCCGGTCCTGCATTTCCGGTTTTGACAATTTTTCCGCATGGCCCTTTGGCCCGATGGGGAGCGGGACTTCTTTGTAGCGCTGATTTGCCTTTCCAGGTTGCTTGGTTGGCCAAAAAGGGCGTATGCGTTTTTTCCTGAATATATTCAGGAAAAAACGCATACGCCCTTTTTGGCCAAGGTCATCATTGTCTACGTTTTGCCGCTTTTCATGTGCTTTCAAGGCGATTCGAATCTACCTCCTGAAATCTGTTTCCTGCAATTCTGCCTTGCTTTCAAATCCTCTTCGTTGCCTTCCCTCAATATATTTGTGGACGATAGTTATCATTCATAACTCTGCAGGTCTGTGAATTGCAGTGCCCCTGAGCTCCATTTCTCAAGTCGCTTTTTTGGGAGCTGGCCGCAAAAGCGCAGGATTGTTTCAGGCCCTCTTCTGGTTCTTGGGGGAGGCTGAGCTTGCGGTTAATTCTTCTTCCTGATGGGAAAATAGAGTGACCTGTGCCTGTCCCAACACCTAGAGCTAGTCTCTCATTGGTTCCCCCTCTTCCCGTTCATCCTCAGGACAAATTGCAACCTGTACGGAACAGGAGGTTAAAGGTGCTGATTCTCCAAGGAGGGCGATGGCTAGTAAAGCGGCTGGAATGGTGAACCCGAGCACAAGGAGATGAGAAATGAGCTGCGTTTTAGAAACCTTTCCCGATCATATGGTGTACCATCTTCTGGGTTTCTCATGCATATTTTCGATGTAGGAAGATGCCCTTGAACCTGGAGATTTGGGCCCCATGGGATGGGTACGATGCAGTATTACTTTAAAGGGTCTGCGTTGGCTCACCCAACCTCACCAAACCTCTCAGCCCCAAGAGTGACCACCCTTATGTCTCGTTCAGCTATGGGTCTAGATATGGTCAATCCAGGTGGCATCACAGCCCCTGAACGAATTTGGTAAAAATTTCTCTCTCTTTCACTGTCTTTGTTTCACGGGTTTTGAAAAGTAATTTATTTTTATAATGGGGTGTAGCTGCTTTTCACGGCTGTGTTTATGCCGCTTTACACCCCCTTGACTCACTTACAGAGAGATATCAATACATAGGTTTGAAGATTCTTACTAGTCAGATATATTCTTGTACGGTGAATAGGGGGTGTTGAGTCCAGGTCACTGAGCAAGGAGTAGGTCTTGTCTATTACATATTGGGTTTATGGAACGGTATCTGAGCTAATTTGAAACCCTTGTTTTATGCATCACCCCACCTCACCTTTCCCGTTCAGCAGCCATAGTGTGTTTTCTAAACTTGTGACTCTGTTCTGTTTTGTAATTCAGTTCAAGTGTAGCGGTTTGTACATTCCCTCTATAAGTGATATCTTATGATAAGTGTCTTTTTCTGTGTGACTTATTTCACTTAGAATCGTCGTACCTAAATCCACTCATCATGCTGCTACTAGCCTTATGACGTTGATTTCATGGCTGAGTGATATTCCATTGTACATGAGGACCACAACTCCTTTATCCATTTTTCTCTTTCCTAGGATATTCAAGGTGTAATGAAGTGGGGTTTCTTGTCAACAGAGCAGCCCTAAACTTTGGGGTGCCTGTGTCTTGCTGATTTTTAGTTTTCCCAATTTATACGCCCATGAGTGGAAGTGCCCTATGCTCTCCAAGCTGTGTTTTTTAGATGTTTCAGGTCACACCGTACACTTCTCCAGAGTGGCTGTTGGCAATTTACATCCCGCCCATCAGCATAGCAAGGCTCCCATTTCTCCATGGCCGGTCCTGCATTTCTGGTTTGGACACTTTTTTCCGTATGGCCCTTTTGCCCGATGGGGAGCGAGACTTCTTTTTAGCGTTGATTTGCCTTTCCAAGTTGCTTGGTTGGCCAAAAAGGGCGTATGCGTTTTTTCCTGAATATATTCAGGAAAAAACGCATACGTCCTTTTTGGCCAAGGGCATCATTGTCCACGTTTTGCCGCTTTTCATGTGCTTTCAAGGCGATTCGAATCTACCTCCTGAAATCTGTTTCCTGCAATTCTGCCTTGCTTTCAAAGCCTCTTCGTTGCCTTCCCTCAATATATTTGTGGACGAGGGTTATCATTTATAACTCTGCAGGTTTGTGAATTGCAGTGCCCCTGAGCTCCATTTTTCAAGTTGCTTTTTTGGGAGCTGGCCGCAAAAGTGCAGGATTGCTTCAGGCCCTCTTCTGGTTCTGGGGGCCAGGCTGAGCTTGTGGTTAATTCTTCTTCCTGATGGGAAAATAGTGTGACCTGTGCCTGTCCCAACCCCTAGAGCTAGTCTCTCATTGGTTCCCCCTGTTCCCGTTCATCCTCAGGACAATTTGCAACCTGTATGGAAGAGGAGGTCAAAGGTGCTGATTCTCCAAGGAGGGAGATGGCTGGCAGTGTGGCTGGAATGGCGAACCCGAGCACAAGGAGATGAGAAATGAGGTGCGTTTTAGAAACCTTTCCCGATCACACGGTGTACCAACTTCTGGGTTTCTCATGCATGTTTTCGACGTAGGAAGGTGCCCTTGAACCTGGAGATTTGGGACACATGGGATGGGCACCATGCAGTATTACTTTAAAGGGTCTGTGTTGGCTCTCTAAACCTCTGAGCCCCAAGCGTGTCCACCCTTATGTCTCAATCAGCTGTGGGTCTAGATATGGTCAATCCAGGTTGCATCACAGCCCCTGAACGAATTTGGTAAGAATTTCTCTCTCTTTCACTGTCTTTGTTTCACGGGTTTTGAAAAGTAATTTATTTTTATAATGGGGTGTAGCTGCTTTTCACGGCTGTGTTTATGCCACTTTACACCCACTTGTCTCACTTACAGAGAGATATCAATATATAGATTTGAAGATTGTTACTAGTCAGATATATTCTTGTACGGTGAATAGGGGGTGTTGAGTCCACGTCACTGAGCAAGGAGTAGGTCTTTTCTATTACATATTGGGTTTATGGAACGGTATCTGAGCTAATTTGAAACCCTTGTTTTATGCATCACCCCACCTCACGTTTCCCGTTCAGCAGCCATAGTGTGTTTTCTAAACGTGTGACTCTTTTCTGTTTTGTAATTCAGTTCAAGTGTAGCGGTTTGTACATTCCCTCTATAAGTGATATCTTATGATAAGTTTCATTTTCTGTGTGACGTATTTCACTTAGAATCGTCGTACCTAAATCCACTCATCATGCTGCTACTAGCCTTATGACGTTGATTTCATGGCTGAGTGATATTCCATTGTACATGAGGACCACAACTTCTTTATCCATTTTTCTCTTTCCTAGGATATTTAAGGTGTAATGAAGTGGGGGTTCTTGTCAACAGAGCAGCCCTAAAATTTGGGGTGCCTGTGTCTTGCTGATTTTTAGTTTTCCCAGTTTATACGCCCATGAATGGAAGTGCCCTATGCTCTCCAAGCTGTGTTTTTTAGATGTCTCAGGACACACCGTACACTTCTCCAGAGTGGCTGTTGGCAATTTACATCCCGCCCATCAGCGTAGCAAGGCTCCCATTTCTCCATGGCCGGTCCTGCATTTCCGGTTTTGACAATTTTTCCGCATGGCCCTTTGGCCCGATGGGGAGCGGGACTTCTTTGTAGCGCTGATTTGCCTTTCCAGGTTGCTTGGTTGGCCAAAAAGGGCGTATGCGTTTTTTCCTGAATATATTCAGGAAAAAACGCATACGCCCTTTTTGGCCAAGGTCATCATTGTCTACGTTTTGCCGCTTTTCATGTGCTTTCAAGGCGATTCGAATCTACCTCCTGAAATCTGTTTCCTGCAATTCTGCCTTGCTTTCAAATCCTCTTCGTTGCCTTCCCTCAATATATTTGTGGACGATAGTTATCATTCATAACTCTGCAGGTCTGTGAATTGCAGTGCCCCTGAGCTCCATTTCTCAAGTCGCTTTTTTGGGAGCTGGCCGCAAAAGCGCAGGATTGTTTCAGGCCCTCTTCTGGTTCTTGGGGGAGGCTGAGCTTGCGGTTAATTCTTCTTCCTGATGGGAAAATAGAGTGACCTGTGCCTGTCCCAACACCTAGAGCTAGTCTCTCATTGGTTCCCCCTCTTCCCGTTCATCCTCAGGACAAATTGCAACCTGTACGGAACAGGAGGTTAAAGGTGCTGATTCTCCAAGGAGGGCGATGGCTAGTAAAGCGGCTGGAATGGTGAACCCGAGCACAAGGAGATGAGAAATGAGCTGCGTTTTAGAAACCTTTCCCGATCATATGGTGTACCATCTTCTGGGTTTCTCATGCATATTTTCGATGTAGGAAGATGCCCTTGAACCTGGAGATTTGGGACCCATGGGATGGGTACCATGCAGTATTACTTTAAAGGGTCTGCATTGGCTCACCCAACCTCACCAAACCTCTCAGCCCCAAGAGTGACCACCCTTATGTCTCGTTCAGCTATGGGTCTAGATATGGTCAATCCAGGTTGCATCACAGCCCCTGAACGAATTTGGTAAAAATTTCTCTCTCTTTCACTGTCTTTGTTTCACGGGTTTTGAAAAGTAATTTATTTTTATAATGGGGTTTAGCTGCTTTTCACGGCTGTGTTTATGCCGCTTTACACCCCCTTGACTCACTTACAGAGAGATATCAATACATAGGTTTGAAGATTCTTACTAGTCAGATATATTCTTGTGCGGTGAATAGGGGGTGTTGAGTCCAGTTCACTGAAAAAGGAATAGGTCTTGTCTCTTACATATTGGGTTTATGGAACGGTATCTGAGCTAATTTGAAACCCTTGTTTTATGCATCACCCCACCTCACCTTGCCCGTTCAGCAGCCATAGTGTGTTTTCTAAACGTGTGACTCTGTTCTGTTTTGTAATTCAGTTCAAGTGTAGCGGTTTTTACATTCCCTCTAGAAGTGATATCTTATGATAAGTGTCTTTTTCTGTGTGACTTATTTCACTTAGAATCGTCGTACCTAAATCCACTCATCGTGCTGCTACTAGCCTTATGACGTTGATTTCATGGCTGAGTGATATTCCATTGTACATGAGGACCACAACTTCTTTATCCATTTTTCTCTTTCCTAGGATATTTAAGGTGTAATGAAGTGGGGGTTCTTGTCAACAGAGCAGCCCTAAACTTTGGGGTGCCTGTGTCTTGCTGATTTTTAGTTTTCCCAATTTATACGCCCATGAGTGGAAGTGCCCTATGCTCTCCAAGCTGTGTTTTTTAGATGTTTCAGAACACACCGTACACTTCTCCAGAGTGGCTGTTGGCAATTTACATCCCACCCATCAGCGTAGCAAGGCTCCCATTTCTCCATGGCCGGTCCTGCATTTCTGGTTTGGACACTTTTTTCCGCATGGCCCTTTTGCCCGCTGGGAAGCTAGACTTCTTTGGAGCGCTGATTGGCATTTCCAGGTTGCTTGGTTGGCCAAAAAGGGCGTATGCTTTTTTTCCTGAATATATTCAGGAAAAAACGCATACGCCCTTTTTGGCCAAGGGCATCATTGTCCACGTTTTGCCGCTTTTCATGTGCTTTCAAGGCGATTCGAATCTACCTCCTGAAATCTGTTTCCTGCAATTCTGCCTTGCTTTCAAAGCCTCTTCGTAGCCTTCCCTTAATATATTTGTGGACGAGAGGTATCATTTAAAACTCTGCAGGTTTGTGAATTGCAGTGCCCCTGAGCTCCATTTTTCAACTCGCTTTTTTGGGAGCTGGCCGCAAAAGCGCAGGATTGCTTCAGGCCCTCTTCTGGTTCTGGGGGGCAGGCTGAGCTTGTGCTTAATTCTTCTTCCTGATGGGAAAATAGAGTGACCTGTGCCTGTCCCAACACCTAGAGCTAGTCTCTCATTGGTTCCCCCTCTTCCCCTTCATCCTCAGGACAAATTGCAACCTCTACGGAACAGGAGGTTAAAGGTGCTGATTCTCCAAGGAGGGAGATGGCTAGTAAATCGGCTGGAATGGCGAACCCGAGCAAAGGAGATGAGAAATGAGGTGCGTTTTAGAAACCTTTCCCGATCACACGGTGTACCATCTTCTGGGTTTCTCATGCCTGTTTTCGATGTAGGAAGATGCCCTTGAACCTGGAGATTTGGGACCCATGGGATGGGTACCATGCAGTATTACTTGAAAGGGTCTGCGTTGGCTCACCCAACCTCACCGAACCTCTCAGCCCCAAGACTGTCCACCCTTATGTCTCAATCAGCTGTGGGTCTAGATATGGTCAATCCAGGTTGCATCACAGCCCCTGAACGAATTTTGTAAGAATTTCTCTCTCTTTCACTGTCTTTGTTTCACGGGTTTTGAAAAGTAATTTATTTTTTATAATGGGGTTTAGCTGCTTTTCACGGCTGTGTTTATGCCGCTTTACACCCCCTTGACTCACTTACAGAGAGATATCAATACATAGGTTTGAAGATTCTTCCTAGTCAGATATATTCTTGTGTGGTGAATAGGGGGTGTTGAGTCCAGTTCACTGAAAAAGGAATAGGTCTTGTCTCTTACATATTGGGTTTATGGAACGGTATCGGAGCTAATTTGAAACCCTTGTTTTATGCATCACCCCACCTCACCTTTCCCGTTCAGCAGCCATAGTGTGTTTCCTAAACGTGTGACTCTGTTCTGTTTTGTAATTCAGTTCAAGTGTAGCGGTTTTTAAAATTCCCTCTCGAAGTGATATCTTATGATAAGTGTCTTTTTCTGTGTGACTTATTTCACTTAGAATCGTCGTACCTAAATCCACTCATCGTGCTGCTACTAGCCTTATGACGTGGATTTCATGGCTGAGTGATATTCCATTGTACAGGAGGACCACAACTTCTTTATCCATTTTTCTCTTTCCTAGGATATTTCAGGTGTAATGAAGTGGGGGTTCTTGTCAACAGAGCAGCCCTAAACTTTGGGGTGCCTGTGTCTTGCTGATTTTTAGTTTTCCCAATTTATACGCCCATGAGTGGAAGTGCCCTATGCTCTCCAAGCTGTGTTTTTTAGATGTTTCAGAACACACCGTACACTTCTCCAGAGTGGCTGTTGGCAATTTACATCCCACCCATCAGCGTAGCAAGGCTCCCATTTCTCCATGGCCGGTCCTGCATTTCTGGTTTGGACACTTTTTTCCGCATGGCCCTTTTGCCCGCTGGGAAGCTAGACTTCTTTGGAGCGCTGATTGGCATTTCCAGGTTGCTTGGTTGGCCAAAAAGGGCGTATGCGTTTTTTCCTGAATATATTCAGGAAAAAACGCATACGCCCTTTTTGGCCAAGGGCATCATTGTCCACGTTTTGCCGCTTTTCATGTGCTTTCAAGGCGATTCGAATCTACCTCCTGAAATCTGTTTCCTGCAATTCTGCCTTGCTTTCAAAGCCTCTTCGTAGCCTTCCCTTAATATATTTGTGGACGAGAGGTATCATTTAAAACTCTGCAGGTTTGTGAATTGCAGTGCCCCTGAGCTCCATTTTTCAACTCGCTTTTTTGGGAGCTGGCCGCAAAAGCGCAGGATTGCTTCAGGCCCTCTTCTGGTTCTGGGGGGCAGGCTGAGCTTGTGCTTAATTCTTCTTCCTGATGGGAAAATAGAGTGACCTGTGCCTGTCCCAACACCTAGAGCTAGTCTCTCATTGGTTCCCCCTCTTCCCCTTCATCCTCAGGACAAATTGCAACCTCTACGGAACAGGAGGTTAAAGGTGCTGATTCTCCAAGGAGGGAGATGGCTAGTAAATCGGCTGGAATGGCGAACCCGAGCAAAGGAGATGAGAAATGAGGTGCGTTTTAGAAACCTTTCCCGATCACACGGTGTACCATCTTCTGGGTTTCTCATGCCTGTTTTCGATGTAGGAAGATGCCCTTGAACCTGGAGATTTGGGACCCATGGGATGGGTACCATGCAGTATTACTTGAAAGGGTCTGCGTTGGCTCACCCAACCTCACCGAACCTCTCAGCCCCAAGAGTGTCCACCCTTATGTCTCAATCAGCTGTGGGTCTAGATATGGTCAATCCAGGTTGCATCACAGCCCCTGAACGAATTTTGTAAGAATTTCTCTCTCTTTCACTGTCTTTGTTTCACGGGTTTTGAAAAGTAATTTATTTTTATAATGGGGTTTAGCTGCTTTTCACGGCTGTGTTTATGCCGCTTTACACCCCCTTGACTCACTTACAGAGAGATATCAATACATAGGTTTGAAGATTCTTACTAGTCAGATATATTCTTGTGCGGTGAATAGGGGGTGTTGAGTCCAGTTCACTGAAAAAGGAATAGGTCTTGTCTCTTACATATTGGGTTTATGGAACGGTATCTGAGCTAATTTGAAACCCTTGTTTTATGCATCACCCCACCTCACCTTGCCCGTTCAGCAGCCATAGTGTGTTTTCTAAACGTGTGACTCTGTTCTGTTTTGTAATTCAGTTCAAGTGTAGCGGGTTTTACATTCCCTCTAGAAGTGATATCTTATGATAAGTGTCTTTTTCTGTGTGACTTATTTCACTTAGAATCGTCGTACCTAAATCCACTCATCGTGCTGCTACTAGCCTTATGACGTTGATTTCATGGCTGAGTGATATTCCATTGTACATGAGGACCCCAACTTCTTTATCCATTTTTCTCTTTCCTAGGATATTTCAGGTGTAATGAAGTGGGGGTTCTTGTCAACAGAGCAGCCCTAAACTTTGGGGTGCCTGTGTCTTGCTGATTTTTAGTTTTCCCAATTTATACGCCCATGAGTGGAAGTGCCCTATGCTCTCCAAGCTGTGTTTTTTAGATGTTTCAGAACACACCGTACACTTCTCCAGAGTGGCTGTTGGCAATTTACATCCCACCCATCAGCGTAGCAAGGCTCCCATTTCTCCATGGCCGGTCCTGCATTTCTGGTTTGGACACTTTTTTCCGCATGGCCTTTTTGCCCGCTGGGAAGCTAGACTTCTTTGGAGCGCTGATTGGCATTTCCAGGTTGCTTGGTTGGCCAAAAAGGGCGTATGCGTTTTTTCCTGAATATATTCAGGAAAAAACGCATACGCCCTTTTTGGCCAAGGGCATCATTGTCCACGTTTTGCCGCTTTTCATGTGCTTTCAAGGCGATTCGAATCTACCTCCTGAAATCTGTTTCCTGCAATTCTGCCTTGCTTTCAAAGCCTCTTCGTAGCCTTCCCTTAATATATTTGTGGACGAGAGGTATCATTTAAAACTCTGCAGGTTTGTGAATTGCAGTGCCCCTGAGCTCCATTTTTCAACTCGCTTTTTTGGGAGCTGGCCGCAAAAGCGCAGGATTGCTTCAGGCCCTCTTCTGGTTCTGGGGGGCAGGCTGAGCTTGTGCTTAATTCTTCTTCCTGATGGGAAAATAGAGTGACCTGTGCCTGTCCCAACACCTAGAGCTAGTCTCTCATTGGTTCCCCCTCTTCCCCTTCATCCTCAGGACAAATTGCAACCTCTACGGAACAGGAGGTTAAAGGTGCTGATTCTCCAAGGAGGGAGATGGCTAGTAAATCGGCTGGAATGGCGAACCCGAGCAAAGGAGATGAGAAATGAGGTGCGTTTTAGAAACCTTTCCCGATCACACGGTGTACCATCTTCTGGGTTTCTCATGCCTGTTTTCGATGTAGGAAGATGCCCTTGAACCTGGAGATTTGGGACCCATGGGATGGGTACCATGCAGTATTACTTGAAAGGGTCTGCGTTGGCTCACCCAACCTCACCGAACCTCTCAGCCCCAAGAGTGTCCACCCTGATGTCTCGATCAGCTGTGGGTCTAGATATGGTCAATCCAGGTTGCATCACAGCCCCTGAACGAATTTTGTAAGAATTTCTCTCTCTTTCACTGTCTTTGTTTCACGGGTTTTGAAAAGTAATTTATTTTTATAATGGGGTTTAGCTGCTTTTCACGGCTGTGTTTATGCCGCTTTACACCCCCTTGACTCACTTACAGAGAGATATCAATACATAGGTTTGAAGATTCTTACTAGTCAGATATATTCTTGTGCGGTGAATAGGGGGTGTTGAGTCCAGTTCACTGAAAAAGGAATAGGTCTTGTCTCTTACATATTGGGTTTATGGAACGGTATCGGAGCTAATTTGAAACCCTTGTTTTATGCATCACCCCACCTCACCTTGCCCGTTCAGCAGCCATAGTGTGTTTTCTAAACGTGTGACTCTGTTCTGTTTTGTAATTCAGTTCAAGTGTAGCGGTTTTTCCATTCCCTCTAGAAGTGATATCTTATGATAAGTGTCTTTTTCTGTGTGACGTATTTCACTTACAATCGTCGTACCTATATCCACTCATCGTGCTGCTACTAGCCTTATGACGTGGATTTCATGGCTGAGTGATATTCCATTGTACATGAGCACCCCAACTTCTTTATCCATTTTTCTCTTTCCTAGGATATTTCAGGTGTAATGAAGTGGGGGTTCTTGTCAACAGAGCAGCCCTAAACTTTGGGGTGCCTGTGTCTTGCTGATTTTTAGTTTTCCCAATTTATACGCCCATGAGTGGAAGTGCCCTATGCTCTCCAAGCTGTGTTTTTTAGATGTTTCAGAACACACCGTACACTTCTCCAGAGTGGCTGTTGGCAATTTACATCCCACCCATCAGCGTAGCAAGGCTCCCATTTCTCCATGGCCGGTCCTGCATTTCTGGTTTGGACACTTTTTTCCGCATGGCCCTTTTGCCCGCTGGGAAGCTAGACTTCTTTGGAGCGCTGATTGGCCTTTCCAGGTTGCTTGGTTGGCCAAAAAGGGCGTATGCGTTTTTTCCTGAATATATTCAGGAAAAAACGCATACGCCCTTTTTGGCCAAGGGCATCATTGTCCACGTTTTGCCGCTTTTCATGTGCTTTCAAGGCGATTCGAATCTACCTCCTGAAATCTGTTTCCTGCAATTCTGCCTTGCTTTCAAAGCCTCTTCGTAGCCTTCCCTTAATATATTTGTGGACGAGAGGTATCATTTAAAACTCTGCAGGTTTGTGAATTGCAGTGCCCCTGAGCTCCATTTTTCAACTCGCTTTTTTGGGAGCTGGCCGCAAAAGCGCAGGATTGCTTCAGGCCCTCTTCTGGTTCTGGGGGGCAGGCTGAGCTTGTGCTTAATTCTTCTTCCTGATGGGAAAATAGAGTGACCTGTGCCTGTCCCAACACCTAGAGCTAGTCTCTCATTGGTTCCCCCTCTTCCCGTTCATCCTCAGGACAAATTGCAACCTGTACGGAACAGGAGGTTAAAGGTGCTGATTCTCCAAGGAGGGAGATGGCTAGTAAATCGGCTGGAATGGCGAACCCGAGCAAAGGAGATGAGAAATGAGGTGCGTTTTAGAAACCTTTCCCGATCACACGGTGTACCATCTTCTGGGTTTCTCATGCCTGTTTTCGATGTAGGAAGATGCCCTTGAACCTGGAGATTTGGGACCCATGGGATGGGTACCATGCAGTATTACTTGAAAGGGTCTGCGTTGGCTCACCCAACCTCACCGAACCTCTCAGCCCCAAGAGTGTCCACCCTTATGTCTCAATCAGCTGTGGGTCTAGATATGGTCAATCCAGGTTGCATCACAGCCCCTGAACGAATTTTGTAAGAATTTCTCTCTCTTTCACTGTCTTTGTTTCACGGGTTTTGAAAAGTAATTTATTTTTATAATGGGGTTTAGCTGCTTTTCACGGCTGTGTTTATGCCGCTTTACACCCCCTTGACTCACTTACAGAGAGATATCAATACATAGGTTTGAAGATTCTTCCTAGTCAGATATATTCTTGTGCGGTGAATAGGGGGTGTTGAGTCCAGTTCACTGAAAAAGGAATAGGTCTTGTCTCTTACATATTGGGTTTATGGAACGGTATCTGAGCTAATTTGAAACCCTTGTTTTATGCATCACCCCACCTCACCTTGCCCGTTCAGCAGCCATAGTGTGTTTTCTACACGTGTGACTCTGTTCTGTTTTGTAATTCAGTTCAAGTGTAGCGGTTTTTACATTCCCTCTAGAAGTGATATCTTATGATAAGTGTCTTTTTCTGTGTGACGTATTTCACTTAGAATCGTCGTACCTAAATCCACTCATCGTGCTGCTACTAGCCTTATGACGTGGATTTCATGGCTGAGTGATATTCCATTGTACATGAGCACCCCAACTTCTTTATCCATTTTTCTCTTTCCTAGGATATTTCAGGTGTAATGAAGTGGGGGTTCTTGTCAACAGAGCAGCCCTAAACTTTGGGGTGCCTGTGTCTTGCTGATTTTTAGTTTTCCCAATTTATACGCCCATGAGTGGAAGTGCCCTATGCTCTCCAAGCTGTGTTTTTTAGATGTTTCAGAACACACCGTACACTTCTCCAGAGTGGCTGTTGGCAATTTACATCCCACCCATCAGCGTAGCAAGGCTCCCATTTCTCCATGGCCGGTCCTGCATTTCTGGTTTGGACACTTTTTTCCGCATGGCCCTTTTGCCCGCTGGGAAGCTAGACTTCTTTGGAGCGCTGATTGGCCTTTCCAGGTTGCTTGGTTGGCCAAAAAGGGCGTATGCGTTTTTTCCTGAATATATTCAGGAAAAAACGCATACGCCCTTTTTGGCCAAGGGCATCATTGTCCACGTTTTGCCGCTTTTCATGTGCTTTCAAGGCGATTCGAATCTACCTCCTGAAATCTGTTTCCTGCAATTCTGCCTTGCTTTCAAAGCCTCTTCGTAGCCTTCCCTTAATATATTTGTGGACGAGAGGTATCATTTAAAACTCTGCAGGTTTGTGAATTGCAGTGCCCCTGAGCTCCATTTTTCAACTCGCTTTTTTGGGAGCTGGCCGCAAAAGCGCAGGATTGCTTCAGGCCCTCTTCTCGTTCTGGGGGGCAGGCTGAGCTTGTGCTTAATTCTTCTTCCTGATGGGAAAATAGAGTGACCTGTGCCTGTCCCAACACCTAGAGCTAGTCTCTCATTGGTTCCCCCTCTTCCCGTTCATCCTCAGGACAAATTGCAACCTGTACGGAACAGGAGGTTAAAGGTGCTGATTCTCCAAGGAGGGAGATGGCTAGTAAATCGGCTGGAATGGCGAACCCGAGCAAAGGAGATGAGAAATGAGGTGCGTTTTAGAAACCTTTCCCGATCACACGGTGTACCATCTTCTGGGTTTCTCATGCCTGTTTTCGACGTAGGAAGATGCCCTTGAACCTGGAGATTTGGGACCCATGGGATGGGTACCATGCAGTATTACTTGAAAGGGTCTGCGTTGGCTCACCCAACCTCACCGAACCTCTCAGCCCCAAGAGGGTCCACCCTTATGTCTCAATCAGCTGTGGGTCTAGATATGGTCAATCCAGGTTGCATCACAGCCCCTGAACGAATTTTGTAAGAATTTCTCTCTCTTTCACTGTCTTTGTTTCACGGGTTTTGAAAAGTAATTTATTTTTATAATGGGGTTTAGCTGCTTTTCACGGCTGTGTTTATGCCGCTTTACACCCCCTTGACTCACTTACAGAGAGATATCAATACATAGGTTTGAAGATTCTTACTACTCAGATATATTCTTGTGCGGTGAATAGGGGGTGTTGAGTCCAGTTCACTGAAAAAGGAATAGGTCTTGTCTCTTACATATTGGGTTTATGGAACGGTATCGGAGCTAATTTGAAACCCTTGTTTTATGCATCACCCCACCTCACCTTTCCCGTTCAGCAGCCGTAGTGTGTTTCCTAAACGTGTGACTCTGTTCTGTTTTGTAATTCAGTTCAAGTGTAGCGGTTTTTACATTCCCTCTAGAAGTGATATCTTATGATAAGTGTCTTTTTCTATGTGACTTATTTCACTTAGAATCGTCGTACCTAAATCCACTCATCGTGCTGCTACTAGCCTTATGACGTGGATTTCATGGCTGAGTGATATTCCATTGTACATGAGGACCCCAACTTCTTTATCCATTTTTCTCTTTCCTAGGATATTTAAGGTGTAATGAAGTGGGGGTTCTTGTCAACAGAGCAGCCCTAAACTTTGGGGTGCCTCTGTCTTGCTGATTTTTAGTTTTCCCAATTTATACGCCCATGAGTGGAAGTGCCCTATGCTCTCCAAGCTGTGTTTTTAAGATGTTTCAGGACACACCGTACACTTCTCCCGAGTGGCTGTTGGCAATTTACATCCTGCCCATTAGCGAAGCAAGGCTCCCATTTCTCCATGGCCGGTCGTGCAGTTCTGGTTTGGACACTTTTTTCCGCATGGCCCTTTTGCCCGCTGGGAAGCGAGACTTCTTTGGAGCGCTGATTGGCCTTTCCAGGTTGCTTGGTTGGCCAAAAAGGGCGTATGCGTTTTTTCCTGAATATATTCAGGAAAAAACGCATACGCCCTTTTTGGCCAAGGGCATCATTGTCCACGTTTTGCCGCTTTTCATGTGCTTTCAAGGCGCTTCGAATCTACCTCCTGAAATCTGTTTCCTGCAATTCTGCCTTGCTTTCAAAGCCTCTTCCTTGCCTTCCCTTAATATATTTGTGGACGAGGGGTATCATTTAAAACTCTGCAGGTTTGTGAATTGCAGTGCCCCTGAGCTCCATTTTTCAACTCGCTTTTTTGGGAGCTGGCCACAAAAGCGCAGGATTGCTTCAGGCCCTCTTCTGGTTCTGGGGGGCAGGCTGAGCTTGTGCTTAATTCTTCTTCCTGATGGGAAAATAGAGTGACCTGTGCCTGTCCCAAAACCTAGAGCTAGTCTCTCATTGGTTCCCCCTCTTCCCGTTCATCCTCAGGACAAATTGCAACCTGTACGGAACAGGAGGTTAAAGGTGCTGATTCTCCAAGGAGGGAGATGGCTAGTAATTCGGCTGGAATGGCGAACCCGAGCAAAGGAGATGAGAAATGAGGGGCGTTTTAGAAACCTTTCCCGATCACACGGTGTACCATCTTCTGGGTTTCTCATGCCTGTTTTCGACGTAGGAAGATGCCCTTGAACCTGGAGATTTGGGACCCATGGGATGGGTACCATGCAGTATTACTTGAAAGGGTCTGCGTTGGCTCACCCAACCTCACCGAACCTCTCAGCCCCAAGAGTGTCCACCCTTATGTCTCAATCAGCTGTGGGTCTAGATATGGTCAATCCAGGTTGCATCACAGCCCCTGAACGAATTTTGTAAGAATTTCTCTCTCTTTCACTGTCTTTGTTTCACGGGTTTTGAAAAGTAATTTATTTTTATAATGGGGTTTAGCTGCTTTTCACGGCTGTGTTTATGCCGCTTTACACCCCCTTGACTCACTTACAGAGAGATATCAATACATAGGTTTGAAGATTCTTACTACTCAGATATATTCTTGTGCGGTGAATAGGGGGTGTTGAGTCCAGTTCACTGAAAAAGGAATAGGTCTTGTCTCTTACATATTGGGTTTATGGAACGGTATCTGAGCTAAATTGAAACCCTTGTTTTATGCATCACCCCACCTCACCTTTCCCGTTCAGCAGCCATAGTGTGTTTTCTAAACGTGTGACTCTGTTCTGTTTTGTAATTCAGTTCAAGTGTAGCGGTTTTTACATTCCCTCTAGAAGTGATATCTTATTATAAGTGTCTTTTTCTGTGTGACTTATTTCACTTAGAATCGTCATACCTAAATCCACTCATCATGCTGCTACTAGCCTTATGACGTTGATTTCATGGCTGAGTGATATTCCATTGTACAGGAGGACCACAACTTCTTTATCCATTTTTCTCTTTCCTAGGATATTTCAGGTGTAATGAAGTGGGGGTTCTTGTCAACAGAGCAGCCCTAAACTTTGGGGTGACTGTGTCTTGCTGATTTTTAGTTTTCCCAATTTATACGGCCATGAGTGGAAGTGCCCTATGCTCTCCAAGCTGTGTTTTTTAGATGTTTCAGGACACACCGTACACTTCTCCAGAGTGGCTGTTGGCAATTTACATCCCACCCATCAGCGTAGCAAGGCTCCCATTTCTCCATGGCCGGTCCTGCATTTCTGGTTTGGACACTTTTTTCCGCATGGCCCTTTTGCCCGCTGGGAAGCGAGACTTCTTTGGAGCGCTGATTGGCCTTTCCAGGTTGCTTGGTTGGCCAAAAAGGGCGAATGCTTTTTTTCCTGAATATATTCAGGAAAAAACGCATACGCCCTTTTTGGCCAAGGGCATCATTGTCCACGTTTTGCCGCTTTTCATGTGCTTTCAAGGCGATTCAAATCTACCTCCTGAAATCTGTTTCCTGCAATTCTGCCTTGCTTTCAAAGCCTCTTCGTTGCCTTCCCTTAATATATTTGTGGACGAGAGGTATCATTTAAAACTCTGCAGTTTTTTGAATTGCAGGGCCCCTGAGCTCCATTTTTCAACTCGCTTTTTTGGGAGCTGGCTGCAAAAGCGCAGGATTGCTTCAGGCCCTCTTCTGGTTCTGGGGGGCAGGCTGAGCTTGTGCTTAATTCTTCTTCCTAATGGGAAAATAGAGTGACCTGTGCCTGTCCCAACACCTAGAGCTAGTCTCTCATTGGTTCCCCCTCTTCCCGTTCATCCTCAGGACAAATTGCAACCTGTACGGAACAGGAGGTTAAAGGTGCTGATTCTCCAAGGAGGGAGATGGCTAGTAAATCGGCTGGAATGGCAAACCCGAGCAAAGGAGATGAGAAATGAGGTGCGTTTTAGAAACATTCCCGATCACACGGTGTACCATCTTCTGGGTTTCTCATGCCTGTTTTCGACGTAGGAAGATGCCCTTGAACCTGGAGATTTGGGACCCATGGGATGGGTACCATGCAGTATTACTTGAAAGGGTCTGCGTTGGCTCACCCAACCTCACCGAACCTCTCAGCCCCAAGAGTGTCCACCCTTATGTCTCAATCAGCTGTGGGTCTAGATATGGTCAATCCAGGTTGCATCACAGCCCCTGAACGAATTTTGTAAGAATTTCTCTCTCTTTCACTGTCTTTGTTTCACGGGTTTTGAAAAGTAATTTATTTTTATAATGGGGTTTAGCTGCTTTTCACGGCTGTGTTTATGCCGCTTTACACCCACTTGACTCACTTACAGAGAGATATCAATACATAGGTTTGAAGATTCTTACTAGTCAGATATATTCTTGTGCAGTGAATAGGGGGTGTTGAGTCCAGTTCACTGAAAAAGGAATAGGTCTTGTCTCTTACATATTGGGTTTATGGAACGGTATCTGAGCTAATTTGAAACCCTTGTTTTATGCATCACCCCACCTCACCTTTCCCGTTCAGCAGCCATAGTGTGTTTCCTAAACGTGTGACTCTGTTCTGTTTTGTAATTCAGTTCAAGTGTAGCGGTTTTTACATTCCCTCTAGAAGTGATATCTTATGATAAGTGTCTTTTTCTGTGTGACTTATTTCACTTAGAATCGTCGTACCTAAATCCACTCATCGTGCTGCTACTAGCCTTATGACGTTGATTTCATGGCTGAGTGATATTCCATTGTACAGGAGGACCACAACTTCTTTATCCATTTTTCTCTTTCCTAGGATATTTCAGGTGTAATGAAGTGGGGGTTCTTGTCAACAGAGCAGCCCTAAACTTTGGGGTGCCTGTGTCTTGCTGATTTTTAGTTTTCCCAATTTATACGGCCATGAGTGGAAGTGCCCTATGCTCTCCAAGCTGTGTTTTTTAGATGTTTCAGGACACACCGTACACTTCTCCAGAGTGGCTGTTGGCAATTTACATCCCACCCATCAGCGTAGCAAGGCTCCCATTTCTCCATGGCCGGTCCTGCATTTCTGGTTTGGACACTTTTTTCCGCATGGCCCTTTTGCCCGCTGGGAAGCGAGACTTCTTTGGAGCGGTGATTGGCCTTTCCAGGTTGCTTGGTTGGCCAAAAAGGGCGTATGCGTGTTTTCCTGAATATATTCAGGAAAAAACGCATACGCCCTTTTTGGCCAAGGGCATCATTGTCCACGTTTTGCCGCTTTTCATGTGCTTTCAAGGCGATTCAAATCTACCTCCTGAAATCTGTTTCCTGCAATTCTGCCTTGCTTTCAAAGCCTCTTCGTTGCCTTCCCTTAATATATTTGTGGACGAGAGGTATCATTTAAAACTCTGCAGTTTTTTGAATTGCAGGGCCCCTGAGCTCCATTTTTCAACTCGCTTTTTTGGGAGCTGGCTGCAAAAGCGCAGGATTGCTTCAGGCCCTCTTCTGGTTCTGGGGGGCAGGCTGAGCTTGTGCTTAATTCTTCTTCCTGATGGGAAAATAGAGTGACCTGTGCCTGTCCCAACACCTAGAGCTAGTCTCTCATTGGTTCCCCCTCTTCCCGTTCATCCTCAGGACAAATTGCAACCTGTACGGAACAGGAGGTTAAAGGTGCTGATTCTCCAAGGAGGGAGATGGCTAGTAAATCGGCTGGAATGGCAAACCCGAGCAAAGGAGATGAGAAATGAGGTGCGTTTTAGAAACATTCCCGATCACACGGTGTACCATCTTCTGGGTTTCTCATGCCTGTTTTCGACGTAGGAAGATGCCCTTGAACCTGGAGATTTGGGACCCATGGGATGGGTACCATGCAGTATTACTTGAAAGGGTCTGCGTTGGCTCACCCAACCTCACCGAACCTCTCAGCCCCAAGAGTGTCCACCCTTATGTCTCAATCAGCTGTGGGTCTAGATATGGTCAATCCAGGTTGCATCACAGCCCCTGAACGAATTTTGTAAGAATTTCTCTCTCTTTCACTGTCTTTGTTTCACGGGTTTTGAAAAGTAATTTATTTTTATAATGGGGTTTAGCTGCTTTTCACGGCTGTGTTTATGCCGCTTTACACCCACTTGACTCACTTACAGAGAGATATCAATACATAGGTTTGAAGATTCTTACTAGTCAGATATATTCTTGTGCGGTGAATAGGGGGTGTTGAGTCCAGTTCACTGAAAAAGGAATAGGTCTTGTCTCTTACATATTGGGTTTATGGAACGGTATCTGAGCTAATTTGAAACCCTTGTTTTATGCATCACCCCACCTCACCTTTCCCGTTCAGCAGCCATAGTGTGTTTCCTAAACCTGTGACTCTGTTCTGTTTTGCAATTCAGTTCAAGTGTAGCGGTTTTTACATTCCCTCTAGAAGTGATATCTTATGATAAGTGTCTTTTTCTGTGTGACTTATTTCACTTAGAATCGTCGTACCTAAATCCACTCATCGTGCTGCTACTAGCCTTATGACGTTGATTTCATGGCTGAGTGATATTCCATTGTACATGAGGACCACAACTTCTTTATCCATTTTTCTCTTTCCTAGGATATTGAAGGTGTAATGAAGTGGGGGTTCTTGTAAACAGAGCAGCCCTAAACTTTGGGGTGCCTCTGTCTTGCTGATTTTTAGTTTTCCCAATTTATACGCCCATGAGTGGAAGTGCCCTATGCTCTCCAAGTTGTGTTTTTTAGATGTTTCAGAACACACCGTACACTTCTCCAGAGTGGCTGTTGGCAATTTACATCCCACCCATCAGCGTAGCAAGGCTCCCATTTCTCCATGGCCGGTCCTGCATTTGTGGTTTGGACACTTTTTTCCGCATGACCCTTTTGCCCGCTGGGAAGCGAGACTTCTTTGGAGCGCTGATTTGCCTTTCCAGGTTGCTTGGTTGACCAAAAAGGGCGTATGCGTTTTTTCCTGAATATATTCAGGAAAAAACGCATACGCCCTTTTTGGCCAAGGGCATCATTGTCCACGTTTTGCCGCTTTTCATGTGCTTTCAAGGCGATTCGAATCTACCTCCTGAAATCTGTTTCCTGCAATTCTGCCTTGCTTTCAAAGCCTCTTCGTTGCCTTCCCTTAATATATTTGTGGACGAGAGGTATCATTTAAAACTCTGCAGTTTTGTGAATTGCAGGGCCCCTGAGCTCCATTTTTCAACTCGCTTTTTTGGGAGCTGGCCGCAAAAGCGCAGGATTGCTTCAGGCCCTCTTCTGATTCTGGGAGGCAGGCTGAGCTTGTGCTTAATTCTTCTTCCTGATGGGAAAATAGAGTGACCGTGCCTGTCCCAACACCTAGAGCTCGTCTCTCATTGGTTCCCCCTCTTCCCCTTCATCCTCAGGACAAATTGCAACCTGTACGGAACAGGAGGTTAAAGGTGCTGATTCTCCAAGGAGGGAGATGGCTAGTAACTCGGCTGGAATGGCGAACCCGAGCCAAGGAGATGAGAAATGTGGTGCGTTTTAGAAACCTTTCCCGATCACACGGTGTACCATCTTCTGGGTTTCTCATGCCTGTTTTCGATGTAGGAAGATGCCCTTGAAACTGGAGATTTGGGACCCATGGGATGGGTACCATGCAGTATTACTTGAAAGGGTCTGCGTTGGCTCACCCAACCTCACCGAAACTCTCAGCCCCAAGATTGTCCACCCTTATGTCTCAATCAGCTGTGGATCTAGATATGGTCAATCCAGGTTGCATCACAGCCCCTGAACGAATTTTGTAAGAATTTCTCTCTCTTTCACTGTCTTTGTTTCACGGGTTTTTAAAAGTAATTTATTTTTATAATGGGGTTTAGCTGCTTTTCACGGCTGTGTTTATGCCGCTTTACACCCCCTTGACTCACTTACAGAGAGATATCAATACATAGGTTTGAAGATTCTTACTAGTCAGATATATTCTTGTGCGGTGAATAGGGGGTGTTGAGTCCAGTTCACTGAGCAAGGAATAGGTCTTGTCTCTTACAAATTGGGTTTATGGAACGGTATCTGAGCTAATTTGAAACCCTTGTTTTATGCATCACCCCACCTCACCTATCCCGTTCAGCAGCCATAGAGTGTTTTCTAAATGTGTGACTCTGTTCTGTTTTGCAATTCAGTTCAAGTGTAGCGGTTTTTACATTCCCTCTATAAGTGATATCTTATGATAAGTGTCTTTTTCTGTGTGACTTATTTCACTTAGAATTGTCGTACCTAAATCCACTCATCGTGCTGCTACTAGCCTTATGACGTTGATTTCATGGCTGAGTGATATTCCATTGTACATGAGGACCACAACTTCTTTATCCATTTTTCTCTTTCCTAGGATATTTCAGGTGTAATGAAGTGGGGGTTCTTGTCAACAGAGCAGCCCTAAACTTTGGGGTGCCTGTGTCTTGCTGATTTTTAATTTTCCAATTTATACGCCCATGAGTGGAAGTGCCCTATGCTCTCCAAGCTGTGTTTTTTAGATGTTTCAGAACACACCGTACACTTCTCCAGAGTGGCTGTTGGCAATTTACATCCCACCCATCAGCGTAGCAAGGCTCCCATTTCTCCATGGCCGGTCCTGCATTTCTGGTTTGGACACTTTTTTCCGCATGGCCCTTTTGCCCGCTGGGAAGCGAGACTTCTTTGGAGCGCTGATTGGCCTTTCCAGGTTGCTTGGTTGGCCAAAAAGGGCGAATGCTTTTTTTCCTGAATATATTCAGGAAAAAACGCATACGCCCTTTTTGGCCAAGGGCATCATTGTCCACGTTTTGCCGCTTTTCATGTGCTTTCAAGGCGATTCGAATCTACCTCCTGAAATCTGTTTCCTGCAATTCTGCCTTGCATTCAAAGCCTCTTCGTTGCCTTCCCTTAATATATTTGTGGACGAGAGGTATCATTTAAAACTCTGCAGGTTTGTGAATTGCAGTGCCCCTGAGCTCCATTTTTCAACTCGCTTTTTTGGGAGCTGGCTGCAAAAGTGCAGGATTGCTTCAGGCCCTCTTCTGGTTCTGGGGGGCAGGCTGAGCTTGTGCTTAATTCTTCTTCCTCATGGGAAAATAGAGTGTCCTGTGCCTGTCCCAACACCTAGAGCTAGTCTGTCATTGGTTCCCCCTCTTCCCCTTCATCCTCAGGACAAATTGCAACCTGTACGGAACAGGAGGTTAAAGGTGCTGATTCTCCAAGGAGGGAGATGGCTAGTAACTCGGCTGGAATGGCGAACCCGAGCCAAGGAGATGAGAAATGAGGTTCGTTTTAGAAACCTTTCCCGATCACACGGTGTACCATCTTCTGGGTTTCTCATGCCTGTTTTCGATTTAGGAAGATGCCCTTGAACCTGGAGATTTGGGACCCATGGGATGGGTACCATGCAGTATTACTTGAAAGGGTCTGCGTTGGCTCACCCAACCTCACCGAACCTCTCAGCCCCAAGAGGGTCCACCCTTATGTCTCAATCAGCTGTGAGTCTAGATATGGTCAATCCAGGTTGCATCACAGCACCTGAACGAATTTTGTAAGAATTTCTCTCTCTTTCACTGTCTTTGTTTCACGGGTTTTGAAAAGTAATTTATTTTTATAATGGGGTTTAGCTGCTTTTCACGGCTGTGTTTATGCCACTTTACACCCCCTTGACTCACTTACAGAGAGATATCAATACATAGGTTTGAAGATTCTTACTAGTCAGATATATTCTTGTGCGGTGAATAGGGGGTGTTGAGTCCAGTTCACTGAAAAAGGAATCGGTCTTGTCTCTTACAAATTGGGTTTATGGAACGGTATCTGAGCTAATTTGAAACCCTTGTTTTATGCATCACCCCACCTCACCTTTCCCGTTCAGCAGCCATAGTGTGTTTTCTAAATGTGTGACTCTGTTCTGTTTTGCAATTCAGTTCAAGTGTAGCGGTTTTTACATTCCCTCTATAAGTGATATCTTATGATAAGTGTCTTTTTCTGTGTGACTTATTTCACTTAGAATTGTCGTACCTAAATCCATTCATCGTGCTGCTACTAGCCTTATGACGTTGATTTCATGGCTGAGTGATATTCCATTGTACATGAGGACCACAACTTCTTTATCCATTTTTCTCTTTCCTAGGATATTTAAGGTGTAATGAAGTGGGGGTTCTTGTCAACAGAGCAGCCCTAAACTTTGAGGTGCCTGTATCTTGCTGATTTTTAGTTTTCCAATTTATACGCCCATGAGTGGAAGTGCCCTATGCTCTCCAAGCTGTGTTTTTTAGATGTTTCAGAACACACCGTACACTTCTCCAGAGTGGCTGTTGGCAATTTACATCCCACCCATCAGCGTAGCAAGGCTCCCATTTCTCCATGGCCGGTCCTGCATTTCTGGTTTGGACACTTTTTTCCGCATGGCCCTTTTGCCCGCTGGGAAGCGAGACTTCTTTGGAGCGCTGATTTGCCTTTCCAGGTTGCTTGGTTGGCCAAAAATGGCGTATGCTTTTTTTCCTGAATATATTCAGGAAAAAACGCATACGCCCTTTTTGGCCAAGGGCATCATTGTCCACGTTTTGCCGCTTTTCATGTGCTTTCAAGGCGATTCGAATCTACCTCCTGAAATCTCTTTCCTGCAATTCTGCCTTGCTTTCAAAGCCTCTTCGTTGCCTTCCCTTAATATATTTGTGGACGAGAGGTATCATTTAAAACTCTGCAGGTTTGTGAATTGCAGTGCCCCTGAGCTCCATTTTTCAACTCGCTTTTTTGGGAGCTGGCTGCAAAAGCACAGGATTGCTTCAGGCCCTCTTCTGGTTCTGGGGGGCAGGCTGAGCTTGTGCTTAATTCTTCTTCCTGATGGGAAAATAGAGTGACCTGTGCCTGTCCCAACACCTAGAGCTAGTCTCTCATTGGTTCCCCCTCTTCCCCTTCATCCTCAGGACAAATTGCAACCTATACGGAACAGGAGGTTAAAGGTGCTGATTCTCCAAGGAGGGAGATGGCTAGTAAATCGGCTGGAATGGCGAACCCGAGCCAAGGAGATGAGAAATGAGGTGCGTTTTAGAAACCTTTCCCGAGCACACGGTGTACCATCTTCTTGGTTTCTCATGCCTGTTTTCGATTTAGGAAGATGCCCTTGAACCTGGAGATTTGGGACCCATGGGATGGGTACCATGCAGTATTACTTGAAAGGGTCTGCGTTGGCTCACCCAACCTCACCGAACCTCTCAGCCCCAAGAGTGTCCACCCTTATGTCTCAATCAGCTGTGGGTCTAGATATGGTCAATCCAGGTTGCATCACAGCCCCTGAACGAATTATGTAAGAATTTCTCTCTCTTTCACTGTCTTTGTTTCACGGGTTTTGAAAAGTAATTTATTTTTATAATGGGGTTTAGCTGCTTTTCACGGCTGTGTTTATGCCGCTTTACACCCCCATGACTCACTTACAGAGAGATATCAATACATAGGTTTGAAGATTCTTACTAGTCAGATATATTCTTGTGCGGTGAATAGGGGGTGTTGAGTCCAGTTCACTGAGCAAGGAATAGGTCTTGTCTCTTACATATTGGGTTTATGGAACGGTATCTGAGCTAATTTGAAACCCTTGTTTTATGCATCACCCCACCTCACCTTTCCCGTTCAGCAGCCATAGTGTGTTTTCTAAATGTGTGACTCTGTTCTGTTTTGCAATTCAGTTCAAGTGTAGCGGTTTTTACATTCCCTCTATAAGTGATATCTTATGATAAGTGTCTTTTTCTGTGTGACTTATTTCACTTAGAATTGTCGTACCTAAATCCACTCATCGTGCTGCTACTAGCCTTATGACGTTGATTTCATGGCTGAGTGATATTCCATTGTACATGAGGACCACAACTTCTTTATCCATTTTTCTCTTTCCTAGGATATTTAAGGTGTAATGAAGTGGGGGTTCTTGTCAACAGAGCAGCCCTAAACTTTGGGGTGCCTGTGTCTTGCTGATTTTTAGTTTTCCAATTTATACGCCCATGAGTGGAAATGCCCTATGCTCTCCAAGCTGTGTTTTTTAGATGTTTCAGAACACACCGTACACTTCTCCAGAGTGGCTGTTGGCAATTTACATCCCACCCATCAGCGTAGCAAGGCTCCCATTTCTCCATGGCCGGTCCTGCATTTCTGGTTTGGACACTTTTTTCCGCATGGCCCTTTTGCCCGCTGGGAAGCGAGACTTCTTTGGAGCGCTGATTTGCCTTTCCAGGTTGCTTGGTTGGCCAAAAAGGGCGTATGCGTTTTTTCCTGAATATATTCAGGAAAAAACGCATACGCCCTTTTTGGCCAAGGGCATCATTGTCCACGTTTTGCCGCTTTTCATGTGCTTTCAAGGCGATTCGAATCTACCTCCTGAAATCTCTTTCCTGCAATTCTGCCTTGCTTTCAAAGCCTCTTCGTTGCCTTCCCTTAATATATTTGTGGACGAGAGGTATCATTTAAAACTCTGCAGGTTTGTGAATTGCAGTGCCCCTGAGCTCCATTTTTCAACTCGCTTTTTTGGGAGCTGGCTGCAAAAGCGCAGGATTGCTTCAGGCCCTCTTCTGGTTCTGGGGGGCAGGCTGAGCTTGTGCTTAATTCTTCTTCCTGATGGGAAAATAGAGTGACCTGTGCCTGTCCCAACACCTAGAGCTAGTCTCTCATTGGTTCCCCCTCTTCCCCTTCATCCTCAGGACAAATTGCAACCTATACGGAACAGGAGGTTAAAGGTGCTGATTCTCCAAGGAGGGAGATGGCTAGTAAATCGGCTGGAATGGCGAACCCGAGTCAAGGAGATGAGAAATGAGGTGCGTTTTAGAAACCTTTCCCGAGCACACGGTGTACCATCTTCTTGGTTTCTCATGCCTGTTTTCGATGTAGGAAGATGCCCTTGAACCTGGAGATTTGGGACCCATGGGATGGGTACCATGCAGTATTACTTGAAAGGGTCTGCGTTGGCTCACCCAACCTCACCGAACCTCTCAGCCCCAAGAGTGTCCACCCTTATGTCTCAATCAGCTGTGGGTCTAGATATGGTCAATCCAGGTTGCATCACAGCCCCTGAACGAATTTTGTAAGAATTTCTCTCTCTTTCACTGTCTTTGTTTCACGGGTTTTGAAAAGTAATTTATTTTTATAATGGGGTTTAGCTGCTTTTCACGGCTGTGTTTATGCCGCTTTACACCCCCATGACTCACTTACAGAGAGATATCAATACATAGGTTTGAAGATTCTTACTAGTCAGATATATTCTTGTGCGGTGAATAGGGGGTGTTGAGTCCAGTTCACTGAGCAAGGAATAGGTCTTGTCTCTTACATATTGGGTTTATGGAACGGTATCTGAGCTAATTTGAAACCCTTGTTTTATGCATCACCCCACCTCACCTTTCCCGTTCAGCAGCCATAGTGTGTTTCCTAAATGTGTGACTCTGTTCTGTTTTGCAATTCAGTTCAAGTGTAGCGGTTTTTACATTCCCTCTATAAGTGATATCTTATGATAAGTGTCTTTTTCTGTGTGACTTATTTCACTTAGAATCGTCGTACCTAAATCCACTCATCGTGCTGCTACTAGCCTTATGACGTTGATTTCATGGCTGAGTGATATTCCATTGTGCATGAGGACCACAACTTCTTTATCCATTTTTCTCTTTCCTAGGATATTGAAGGTGTAATGAAGTGGGGGTTCTTGTCAACAGAGCAGCCCTAAACTTTGGGGTGCCTGTGTCTTGCTGATTTTTAGTTTTCCAATTTATACGCCCATGAGTGGAAGTGCCCTATGCTCTCCAAGCTGTGTTTTTTACATGTTTCAGAACACACCGTACACTTCTCCAGAGTGGCTGTTGGCAATTTACATCCCACCCATCAGCGTAGCAAGGCTCCCATTTCTCCATGGCCGGTCCTGCATTTCTGGTTTGGACACTTTTTTCCGCATGGCCCTTTTGCCCGCTGGGAAGCGAGACTTCTTTGGAGCGCTGATTTGCCTTTGGAGGTTGCTTGGTAGGCCAAAAAGGGCGTATGCGTTTTTTCCTGAATATATTCAGGAAAAAACGCATACGCCCTTTTTGGCCAAGGGCATCATTGTCCACGTTTTGCCGCTTTTCATGTGCTTTCAAGGCGATTCGAATCTACCTCCTGAAATCTGTTTCCTGCAATTCTGCCTTGCTTTCAAAGCCTCTTCGTTGCCTTCCCTTAATATATTTGTGGACGAGAGGTATCATTTAAAACTCTGCAGTTTTGTGAATTGCAGCGCCCCTGAGCTCCATTTTTCAACTCGCTTTTTTGGGAGCTGGCCGCAAAAGCGCAGGATTGCTTCAGGCCCTCTTCTGGTTCTGGGGGGCAGGCTGAGCTTGTGCTTAATTCTTCTTCCTGATGGGAAAATAGAGTGACCTGTGCCTGTCCCAACACCGAGAGCTAGTCTCTCATTGGTTCCCCCTCTTCCCCTTCATCCTCAGGACAAATTGCAACCTGTACGGAACAGGAGGTTAAAGGTGCTGATTCTCCAAGGAGGGAGATGGCTAGTAAATCGGCTGGAATGGCGAACCCGAGCCAAGGAGATGAGAAATGAGGTGCGTTTTAGAAACCTTTCCCGATCACACGGTGTACCATCTTCTGGGTTTCTCATGCCTGTTTTCGATGTAGGAATATGCCCTTGAACCTGGAGATTTGGGACCCATGGGATGGGTACCATGCAGTATTACTTGAAAGGGTCTGCGTTGGCTCACCCAACCTCACCGAACCTCTCAGCCCCAAGAGGGTCCACCCTTATGTCTCAATCAGCTGTGAGTCTAGATATGGTCAATCCAGGTTGCATCACAGCCCCTGAACGAATTTTGTAAGAATTTCTCTCTCTTTCACTGTCTTTGTTTCACGGGTTTTGAAAAGTAATTTATTTTTATAATGGGGTTTAGCTGCTTTTCACGGCTGTGTTTATGCCACTTTACACCCCCTTGACTCACTTACAGAGAGATATCAATACATAGGTTTGAAGATTCTTACTAGTCAGATATATTCTTGTGCGGTGAATAGGGGGTGTTGAGTCCAGTTCACTGAAAAAGGAATCGGTCTTGTCTCTTACATATTGGGTTTATGGAACGGTATCTGAGCTAATTTGAAACCCTTGTTTTATGCATCACCCCACCTCACCTTTCCCGTTCAGCAGCCATAGTGTGTTTTCTAAATGTGTGACTCTGTTCTGTTTTGCAATTCAGTTCAAGTGTAGCGGTTTTTACATTCCCTCTATAAGTGATATCTTATGATAAGTGTCTTTTTCTGTGTGACTTATTTCACTTAGAATAGTCGTACCTAAATCCACTCATCATGCTGCTACTAGCCTTATGACGTTGATTTCATGGCTGAGTGATATTCCATTGTACATGAGGACCACAACGTCTTTATCCATTTTTCTCTTTCCTAGGATATTTAAGGTGTAATGAAGTGGGGGTTCTTGTCAACAGAGCAGCCCTAAACTTTGGGGTGCCTGTGTCTTGCTGATTTTTAGTTTTCCAATTTATACGCCCATGAGTGGAAGTGCCCTATGCTCTCCAAGCTGTGTTTTTTAGATGTTTCAGAACACACCGTTCACTTCTCCAGAGTGGCTGTTGGCAATTTACATCCCACCCATCAGCGTAGCAAGGCTCCCATTTCTCCATGGCCGGTCCTGCATTTCTGGTTTGGACACTTTTTTCCGCATGGCCCTTTTGCCGCTGGGAAGCAAGACTTCTTTGGAGCGCTGATTGGCCTTTCCAGGTTGCTTGGTTGGCCAAAAAGGGCGTATGCGTTTTTTCCTGAATATATTCAGGAAAAAACGCATACGCCCTTTTTGGCCAAGGGCATCATTGTCCACGTTTTGCCGCTTTTCATGTGCTTTCAAGGCGATTCGAATCTACCTCCTGAAATCTGTTTCCTGCAATTCTGCCTTGCTTTCAAAGCCTCTTCGTTGCCTTCCCTTAATATATTTGTGGACGAGAGGTATCATTTAAAACTCTGCAGTTTTGTGAATTGCAGCGCCCCTGAGCTCCATTTTTCAACTCGCTTTTTTGGGAGCTGGCCGCAAAAGCGCAGGATTGCTTCAGGCCCTCTTCTGGTTCTGGGGGGCAGGCTGAGCTTGTGCTTAATTCTTCTTCCTGATGGGAAAATAGAGTGACCTGTGCCTGTCCCAACACCTAGAGCTAGTCTCTCATTGGTTCCCCCTCTTCCCCTTCATCCTCAGGACAAATTGCAACCTGTACGGAACAGGAGGTTAAAGGTGCTGATTCTCCAAGGAGGGAGATGGCTAGTAAATCGGCTGGAATGGCGAACCCGAGCCAAGGAGATGAGAAATGAGGTGCGTTTTAGAAACCTTTCCCGATCACACGGTGTACCATCTTCTGGGTTTCTCATGCCTGTTTTCGATGTAGGAAGATGCCCTTGAACCTGGAGATTTGGGACCCATGGGATGGGTACCATGCAGTATTACTTGAAAGGGTCTGCGTTGGCTCACCCAACCTCACCGAACCTCTCAGCCCCAAGAGTGTCCACCCTTATGTCTCAATCAGCTGTGGATCTAGATATGGTCAATCCAGGTTGCATCACAGCCCCTGAACGAATTTTGTAAGAATTTCTCTCTCTTTCACTGTCTTTGTTTCACTGGTTTTTAAAAGTAATTTATTTTTATAATGGGGTTTAGCTGCTTTTCACGGCTGTGTTTATGCCGCTTTACACCCCCTTGACTCACTTACAGAGAGATATCAATACATAGGTTTGAAGATTCTTACTAGTCAGATATATTCTTGTGCGGTGAATAGGGGGTGTTGAGTCCAGTTCACTGAAAAAGGAATCGGTCTTGTCTCTTACATATTGGGTTTATGGAACGGTATCTGAACTAATTTGAAACACTTGTTTTATGCATCACCCCACCTCACCTTTCCCGTTCAGCAGCCATAGTGTGTTTCCTAGACGTGTGACTCTGTTCTGTTTTGCAATTCAGTTCAAGTGTAGCGGTTTTTACATTCCCTCTATTAGTGATATCTTATGATAAGTTTCTTTTTCTGTGTGACTTATTTCACTTAGAATCGTCGTACCTAAATCCACTCATCGTGCTGCTACTAGCCTTATGACGTTGATTTCATGGCTGAGTGATATTCCATTGTACATGAGGACCCCAACTTCTTTATCCATTTTTCTCTTTCCTAGGATATTTAAGGTGTAATGAAGTGGGGGTTCTTGTCAACAGAGCAGCCCTAAACTTTGGGGTGCCTGTGTCTTGCTGATTTTTAGTTTTCCCAATTTATACGCCCATGAGAGGAAGTGCCCTATGCTCTCCAAGCTGTGTTTTTTAGATGTTTCAGAACACACTGTACACTTCTCCAGAGTGGCTGTTGGCAATTTACATCCCACCCATCAGCGTAGCAAGGCTCCCATTTCTCCATGGCCGGTCCTGCATTTCTGGTTTGGACACTTTTTTCCGCATGGCCCTTTTGCCCGCTGGGAAGCGAGACTTCTTTGGAGCGCTGATTTGCCTTTCCAGGTTGCTTGGTTGGCCAAAAAGGGCGTATGCGTTTTTTCCTGAATATATTCAGGAAAAAACGCATACGCCCTTTTTGGCCAAGGGCATCATTGTCCACGTTTTGCCGCTTTTCATGTGCTTTCAAGGCGATTCGAATCTACCTCCTGAAATCTGTTTCCTGCAATTCTGCCTTGCTTTCAAGGCCTCTTCGTTGCCTTCCCTTAATATATTTGTGGACGAGAGTTATCATTTAAAACTCTGCAGGTTTGTGAATTGCAGTGCCCCTGAGCCCCATTTTTCAAGTCGCTTTTTTGGGTGGGGGCCGCAAAAGTGCAGGATTGCTTCAGGCCCTCTTCTCGTTCTGGGGGGCTGGCTGAGCTTGTGCTTAATTCTTCTTCCTGATGGGAAAATAGAGTGACCTGTGCCTGTCCCAAAACCTAGAGCTAGTCTCTCATTGGTTCCCCCTCTTCCCCTTCATCCTCAGGACAAATTGCAACCTGTACAGAACAGGAGGTTAAAGGTGCTGATTCTCCAAGGAGGGAGATGGCTAGTAAATCGGCTGGAATGGCGAACCCGAGCAAAGGAGATGAGAAATGAGGTGCGTTTCAGAAACCTTTCCCGATCACATGGTGTACCATCTTCTGGGTTTCTCATGCATGTTTTCGATGTAGGAAGATGCCCTTGAACCTGGAGATTTGGGACCCATGGGATGGGTACCATGCAGTATTACTTGAAAGTTTCTGCGTTGGCTCACCCAACCTCACCGAACCTCTCAGCCCCAAGAGTGTCCACCCTTATGTCTCAATCAGCTGTGGATCTAGATATGGTCAATCCAGGTTGCATCACAGCCCCTGAACGAATTTTGTAAGAATTTCTCTCTCTTTCACTGTCTTTGTTTCACTGGTTTTTAAAAGTAATTTATTTTTATAATGGGGTTTAGCTGCTTTTCACGGCTGTGTTTATGCCGCTTTACACCCCCTTGACTCACTTACAGAGAGATGTCAATACATAGGTTTGAAGATTCTTACTAGTCAGATATATTCTTGTGCGGTGAATAGGGGGTGTTGAGTCCAGTTCACTGAAAAAGGAATCGGTCTTGTCTCTTACATATTGGGTTTATGGAACGGTATCTGAACTAATTTGAAACACTTGTTTTATGCATCACCCCACCTCACCTTTCCCGTTCAGCAGCCATAGTGTGTTTCCTAGACGTGTGACTCTGTTCTGTTTTGCAATTCAGTTCAAGTGTAGCGGTTTTTACATTCCCTCTATTAGTGATATCTTATGATAAGTGTCTTTTTCTGTGTGACTTATTTCACTTAGAATCGTCGTACCTAAATCCACTCATCGTGCTGCTACTAGCCTTATGACGTTGATTTCATGGCTGAGTGATATTCCATTGTACATGAGGACCACAACTTCTTTATCCATTTTTCTCTTTCCTAGGATATTTAAGGTGTAATGAAGTGGGGGTTCTTGTCAACAGAGCAGCCCTAAACTTTGGGGTGCCTGTGTCTTGCTGATTTTTAGTTTTCCCAATTTATACGCCCATGAGTGGAAGTGCCCTATGCTCTCCAAGCTGTGTTTTTTAGATGTTTCAGAACACACTGTACACTTCTCCAGAGTGGCTGTTGGCAATTTACATCCCACCCATCAGCGTAGCAAGGCTCCCATTTCTCCATGGCCGGTCCTGCATTTCTGGTTTGGACACTTTTTTCCGCATGGCCCTTTTGCCCGCTGGGAAGCGAGACTTCTTTGGAGCGCTGATTTGCCTTTCCAGGTTGCTTGGTTGGCCAAAAAGGGCGTATGCGTTTTTTCCTGAATATATTCAGGAAAAAACGCATACGCCCTTTTTGGCCAAGGGCATCATTGTCCACGTTTGGCCGCTTTTCATGTGCTTTCAAGGCGATTCGAATCTACCTCCTGAAATCTGTTTCCTGCAATTCTGCCTTGCTTTCAAGGCCTCTTCGTTGCCTTCCCTTAATATATTTGTGGACGAGAGTTATCATTTAAAACTCTGCAGGTTTGTGAATTGCAGTGCCCCTGAGCCCCATTTTTCAAGTCGCTTTTTTGGGTGGGGGCCGCAAAAGTGCAGGATTGCTTCAGGCCCTCTTCTCGTTCTGGGGGGCAGGCTGAGCTTGTGCTTAATTCTTCTTCCTGATGGGAAAATAGAGTGACCTGTGCCTGTCCCAAAACCTAGAGCTAGTCTCTCATTGGTTCCCCCTCTTCCCCTTCATCCTCAGGACAAATTGCAACCTGTACAGAACAGGAGGTTAAAGGTGCTGATTCTCCAAGGAGGGAGATGGCTAGTAAATCGGCTGGAATGGCGAACCCGAGCAAAGGAGATGAGAAATGAGGTGCGTTTCAGAAACCTTTCCCGATCACATGGTGTACCATCTTCTGGGTTTCTCATGCATGTTTTCGATGTACGAAGATGCCCTTAAACCTGGAGATTTGGGACCCATGGGATGGGTACCATGCAGTATTACTTGAAAGGGTCTGCGTTGGCTCACCCAACCTCACCGAACCTCTCAGCCCCAAGAGTGTCCACCCTTATGTCTCAATCAGCTGTGGGTCTAGATATGGTCAATCCAGGTTGCATCACAGCCCCTGAACGAATTTTGTAAGAATTTCTCTCTCTTTCACTGTCTTTGTTTCACGGGTTTTTAAAAGTAATTTATTTTTATAATGGGGTTTAGTTGCTTTTCACGGCTGTGTTTATGCCGCTTTACAGCCCCTTGACTCACTTACAGAGAGATATCAATACATAGGTTTGAAGATTCTTACTACTCAGATATATTCTTGTGCGGTGAATAGGGGGTGTTGAGTCCAGTTCACTGAGCAAGGAATAGGTCTTGTCTCTTACATATTGGGTTTATGGAACGGTATCTGAGCTAATTTGAAACCCTTGTTTTATGCATCACCCCACCTCACCTTTCCCGTTCAGCAGCCATAGTGTGTTTTCTAAACGTGTGACTCTCTTCTGTTTTGTAATTCAGTTCAAGTGTAGCGGTTTTTACATTCCCTCTAGAAGTGATATCTTATGATAAGTGTCTTTTTCTGTGTGACTTATTTCACTTAGAATCGTCGTACCTAAATCCACTCAACGTGCTGCTGCTAGCCTTATGACGTTGATTTCATGGGTGAGTGATATTCCATTGTACATGAGGACCACAACTTCTTTATCCATTTTTCTCTTTCCTAGGATATTTAAGGTGTAATGAAGTGGGGGTTCTTGTCAACAGAGCAGCCCTAAACTTTGGGGTGCCTGTGTCTTGCTGATTTTTAGTTTTCCAATTTATACGCCCATGAGTGGAAGTGCCCTATGCTCTCCAAGCTGTGTTTTTTAGATGTTTCAGAACACACCGTACACTTCTCCAGAGTGGCTGTTGGCAATTTACATCCCACCCATCAGCGTAGCAAGGCTCCCATTTCTCCATGGCCGGTCCTGCATTTCTGGTTTGGACACTTTTTTCCGCATGGCCCTTTTGTCCGCTGGGAAGCGAGACTTCTTTGGAGCGCTGATTTGCCTTTCCAGGTTGCTTGGTTGGCCAAAAAGGGCGTATGCTTTTTTTCCTGAATATATTCAGGAAAAAACGCATACGCCCTTTTTGGCCAAGGGCATCATTGTCCACGTTTTGCCGCTTTTCATGTGCTTTCAAGGCGATTCGAATCTACCTCCTGAAATCTGTTTCCTGCAATTCTGCCTTGCTTTCAAAGCCTCTTCGTTGCCTTCCCTTAATATATTTGTGGACGAGAGGTATCATTTAAAACTCTGCAGGTTTGTGAATTGCAGTGCCCCTGAGCTCCATTTTTCAACTCGCTTTTTTGGGAGCTGGCTGCAAAAGCGCAGGATTGCTTCAGGCCCTCTTCTGGTTCTGGGGGGCAGGCTGAGCTTGTGCTTAATTCTTCTTCCTGATGGGAAAATAGAGTGACCTGTGCCTGTCCCAACACCTAGAGCTAGTCTCTCATTGGTTCCCCCTCTTCCCCTTCATCCTCAGGACAAATTGCAACCTATACGGAACAGGAGGTTAAAGGTGCTGATTCTCCAAGGAGGGAGATGGCTAGTAAATCGGCTGGAATGGCGAACCCGAGCCAAGGAGATGAGAAATGAGGTGCGTTTTAGAAACCTTTCCCGAGCACACGGTGTACCATCTTCTTGGTTTCTCATGCCTGTTTTCGATGTAGGAAGATGCCCTTGAACCTGGAGATTTGGGACCCATGGGATGGGTACCATGCAGTATTACTTAAAAGGGTCTGCGTTGGCTCACCCAACCTCACCGAACCTCTCAGCCCCAAGAGTGTCCACCCTTATGTCTCAATCAGCTGTGGGTCTAGATATGGTCAATCCAGGTTGCATCACAGCCCCTGAACGAATTTTGTAAGAATTTCTCTCTCTTTCACTGTCTTTGTTTCACGGGTTTTGAAAAGTAATTTATTTTTATAATGGGGTTTAGCTGCTTTTCACGGCTGTGTTTATGCCGCTTTACACCCCCATGACTCACTTACAGAGAGATATCAATACATAGGTTTGAAGATTCTTACTAGTCAGATATATTCTTGTGCGGTGAATAGGGGGTGTTGAGTCCAGTTCACTGAGCAAGGAATAGGTCTTGTCTCTTACATATTGGGTTTATGGAACGGTATCTGAGCTAATTTGAAACCCTTGTTTTATGCATCACCCCACCTCACCTTTCCCGTTCAGCAGCCATAGTGTGTTTCCTAAATGTGTGACTCTGTTCTGTTTTGCAATTCATTTCAAGTGTAGCGGTTTTTACATTCCCTCTATAAGTGATATCTTATGATAAGTGTCTTTTTCTGTGTGACTTATTTCACTTAGAATCGTCGTACCTAAATCCACTCATCGTGCTGCTACTAGCCTTATGACGTTGATTTCATGGCTGAGTGATATTCCATTGTGCATGAGGACCACAACTTCTTTATCCATTTTTCTCTTTCCTAGGATATTGAAGGTGTAATGAAGTGGGGGTTCTTGTCAACAGAGCAGCCCTAAACTTTGTGGTGCCTGTGTCTTGCTGATTTTTAGTTTTCCAATTTATACGCCCATGAGTGGAAGTGCCCTATGCTCTCCAAGCTGTGTTTTTTACATGTTTCAGAACACACCGTACACTTCTCCAGAGTGGCTGTTGGCAATTTACATCCCACCCATCAGCGTAGCAAGGCTCCCATTTCTCCATGGCCGGTCCTGCATTTCTGGTTTGGACACTTTTTTCCGCATGGCCCTTTTGCCCGCTGGGAAGCGAGACTTCTTTGGAGCGCTGATTTGCCTTTCGAGGTTGCTTGGTAGGCCAAAAAGGGCGTATGCGTTTTTTCCTGAATATATTCAGGAAAAAACGCATACGCCCTTTTTGGCCAAGGGCCTCATTGTCCACGTTTTGCCGCTTTTCATGTGCTTTCAAGGCGATTCGAATCTACCTCCTGAAATCTGTTTCCTGCAATTCTGCCTTGCTTTCAAGGCCTCTTCGTTGCCTTCCCTTAATATATTTGTGGACGAGAGTTATCATTTAAAACTCTGCAGGTTTGTGAATTGCAGTGCCCCTGAGCCCCATTTTTCAAGTCGCTTTTTTGGGTGGGGGCCGCAAAAGTGCAGGATTGCTTCAGGCCCTCTTCTCGTTCTGGGGGGCAGGCTGAGCTTGTGCTTAATTCTTCTTCCTGATGGGAAAATAGAGTGACCTGTGCCTGTCCCAAAACCTAGAGCTAGTCTCTCATTGGTTCCCCCTCTTCCCCTTCATCCTCAGGACAAATTGCAACCTGTACGGAACAGGAGGTTAAAGGTGCTGATTCTCCAAGGAGGGAGATGGCTAGTAAATCGGCTGGAATGTCGAACCCGAGCCAAGGAGATGAGAAATGAGGTGCGTTTTAGAAACCTTTCCCGATCACACGGTGTACCATCTTCTGGGTTTCTCATGCCTGTTTTCGATGTAGGAAGATGCCCTTGAACCTGGAGATTTGGGACCCATGGGATGGGTACCATGCAGTATTACTTGAAAGGGTCTGCGTTGGCTCACCCAACCTCACCGAACCTCTCAGCCCCAAGAGTGTCCACCCTTATGTCTCAATCAGCTGTGGATCTAGATATGGTCAATCCAGGTTGCATCACAGCCCCTGAACGAATTTTGTAAGAATTTCTCTCTCTTTCACTGTCTTTGTTTCACTGGTTTTGAAAAGTAATTTATTTTTATAATGGGGTTTAGCTGCTTTTCACGGCTGTGTTTATGCCGCTTTACACCCCCTTGACTCACTTACAGAGAGATATCAATACATAGGTTTGAAGATTCTTACTAGTCAGATATATTCTTGTGCGGTGAATAGGGGGTGTTGAGTCCAGTTCACTGAGCAAGGAATAGGTCTTGTCTATTACATATTGGGTTTATGGAACGGTATCTGAGCTAATTTGAAACCCTTGTTTTATGCATCACCCCACCTCACCTTTCCCGTTCAGCAGCCATAGTGTGTTTTCTAAACGTGTGACTCTGTTCTGTTTTGCAATTCAGTTCAAGTGTAGCGGTTTTTACATTCCCTCTATAAGTGATATCTTATGATAAGTGTCTTTTTCTGTGTGACTTATTTCACTTAGAATCGTCGTACCTAAATCCACTCATCGTGCTGCTACTAGCCTTATGACGTTGATTTCATGGCTGAGTGATATTCCATTGTACAGGAGGACCACAACTTCTTTATCCATTTTTCTCTTTCCTAGGATATTTCAGGTGTAATGAAGTGGGGGTTCTTGTCAACAGAGCAGCCCTAAACTTTGGGGTGCCTGTGTCTTGCTGATTTTTAGTTTTCCCAATTTATACGCCCATGAGTGGAAGTGCCCTATGCTCTCCAAGCTGTGTTTTTTAGATGTTTCAGAACAAACCGTACACTTCTCCAGAGTGGCTGTTGGCAATTTACATCCCACCCATCAGCGTAGCAAGGCTCCCATTTCTCCATGGCCGGTCCTGCATTTCTGGTTTGGACACTTTTTTCCGCATGGCCCTTTTGCCCGCTGGGAAGCGAGACTTCTTTGGAGCGCTGATTTGCCTTTCCAGGTTGCTTGGTTGGCCAAAAAGGGCGTATGCGTTTTTTTCCTGAATATATTCAGGAAAAAACGCATACGCCCTTTTTGGCCAAGGGCATCATTGTCCACGTTTTGCCGCTTTTCATGTGCTTTCAAGGCGATTCGAATCTACCTCCTGAAATCTGTTTCCTGCAATTCTGCCTTGCTTTCAAAGCCTCTTCGTTGCCTTCCCTTAATATATTTGTGGACGAGAGTTATTTAAAACTCTGCAGTTTTGTGAATTGCAGTGCCCCTGAGCTCCATTTTTCAACTCGCTTTTTTGGGAGCTGGCCGCAAAAGCGCAGGATTGCTTCAGGCCCTCTTCTGGTTCTGGGGGCAGGCTGAGCTTGTGCTTAATTCTTCTTCCTGATGGGAAAATAGAGTGACCCGTGCCTGTCCCAACACTTAGAGCTAGTCTCTCATTGGTTCCCCCTCTTCCCGTTCATCCTCAGGACAAATTGCAACCTGTACGGAACAGGAGGTTAAAGGTGCTGATTCTCCAAAGAGGGAGATGGCTAGTAAATCGGCTGGAATGGCGAACCCGAGCAAAAGAGATGAGAAATGAGGTGCGTTTTAGAAACCATTCCCGATCACACAGTGTACCATCTTCTGGGTTTCTCATGCATGTTTTCGATGTAGGAAGATGCCCTTGAACCTGGAGATTTGGGACCCATGGGATGGGTACCATGCAGTATTACTTGAAAGGGTCTGCGTTGGCTCACCCAACCTCACCGAACCTCTCAGCCCCAAGGGGGTCCACCCTTATGTCTCAATCAGCTGTAGGTCTAGATATGGTCAATCCAGGTTGCATCACAGCCCCTGAACGAATTTTGTAAGAATTTCTCTCTCTTTCACTGTCTTTGTTTCACGGGTTTTGAAAAGTAATTTATTTTTATAATGGGGTTTAGCTGCTTTTCACGGCTGTGTTTATGCCGCTTTACACCCCCTTGACTCACTTACAGAGAGACATCAATACATAGGTTTGAAGATTCTTACTAGTCAGATATATTCTTGTGCGGTGAATAGGGGGTGTTGAGTCCAGTTAACTGAGCAAGGAATAGGTCTTGTCTATTACATATTGGGTTTATGGAACGGTATCTGAGCTAATTTGAAACCCTTGTTTTATGCATCACCCCACCTCACCTTTCCCGTTCAGCAGCCATAGTGTGTTTTCTAAACGTGTGACTCTGTTCTGTTTTGCAATTCAGTTCAAGTGTAGCGGTTTTTACATTCCCTCTATAAGTGATATCTTATGATAAGTGTCTTTTTCTGTGTGACTTATTTCACTTAGAATCGTCGTACCTAAATCCACTCATCGTGCTGCTACTAGCCTTATGACTTTGATTTCATGGCTGAGTGATATTCCATTGTACATGAGGACCACAACTTCTTTATCCATTTTTCTCTTTCCTAGGATATTTCAGGTGTAATGAAGTGGGGGTTCTTGTCAACAGAGCAGCCCTAAACTTTGGGGTGCCTGTGTCTTGCTGATTTTTAGTTTTCCCAATTTATACGCCCATGAGTGGAAGTGCCCTATGCTCTCCAAGCTGTGTTTTTTAGATGTTTCAGAACACACCGTACACTTCTCCAGAGTGGCTGTTGGCAATTTACATCCCACCCATCAGCGTAGCAAGGCTCCCATTTCTCCATGGCCGGTCCTGCATTTCTGGTTTGGACACTTTTTTCCGCATGGCCCTTTTGCCCGCTGGGAAGCGAGACTTCTTTGGAGCGCTGATTGGCCTTTCCAGGTTGCTTGGTTGGCCAAAAAGGGCGTATGCGTTTTTTCCTGAATATATTCAGGAAAAAACGCATACGCCCTTTTTGGCCAAGGGCATCATTGTCCACGTTTGGCCGCTTTTCATGTGCTTTCAAGGCGATTCGAATCTACCTCCTGAAATCAGTTTCCTGCAATTCTGCCTTGCTTTTAAAGCCTCTTTGTTGCCTTCCCTTAATATATTTGTGGACGAGAGGTATCATTTAAAACTCTGCGGGTTTGTGAATTGCAGTGCCCCTGAGCTCCATTTTTCAACTCGCTTTTTTGGGAGCTGGCCGCAAAAGCGCAGGATTACTTCAGGCCCTCTTCTGGTTCTGGGGGGCAGGCTGAGCTTGTGCTTAATTCTTCTTCCTAATGGGAAAATAGAGTGACCTGTGCCTGTCCCAACACCTAGAGCTAGTCTCTCATTGGTTCCCCCTTTTCCCCTTCATCCTCAGGACAAATTGCAACCTGTACGGAACAGGAGGTTAAAGGTGCTGATTCTCCAAGGTGGGAGATGGCTAGTAAATCGGCTGGAATGGCGAACCCGAGCCAAGGAGATGAGAAATGAGGTGCGTTTTAGAAACCTTTCCCGATCACACGGTGTACCATCTTCTGGGTTTCTCATGCATGTTTTCGATGTAGGAAGATGCCCTTGAACCTGGAGATTTGGGACCCATGGGATGGCTACCATGCAGTATTACTTGAAAGGGTCTGCGTTGGCTCACCCAACCTCACCGAACCTCTCAGCCCCAAGAGGGTCCACCCTTATGTCTCAATCAGCTGTGGGTCTAGATATGGTCAATCCAGGTTGCATCACAGCCCCTGAACGAATTTTGTAAGAATTTCTCTCTCTTTCACTGTCTTTGTTTCACTGGTTTTGAAAAGTAATTTATTTTTATAATGGGGTTTAGCTGCTTTTCACGGCTGTGTTTATGCCGCTTTACACCCCCTTGACTCACTTACAGAGAGATATCAATACATAGGTTTGAAGATTCTTACTAGTCAGATATATTCTTGTGCGGTGAATAGGGGGTGTTGAGTCCAGTTCACTGAGCAAGGAATAGGTCTTGTCTATTACATATTGGGTTTATGGAACGGTATCTGAGCTAATTTGAAACCCTTGTTTTATGCATCACCCCACCTCACCTTTCCCGTTCAGCAGCCATAGTGTGTTTTCTAAACGTGTGACTCTGTTCTGTTTTGCAATTCAGTTCAAGTGTAGCGGTTTTTATATTCCCTCTATAAGTGATATCTTATGATAAGTGTCTTTTTCTGTGTGACTTATTTCACTTAGAATCGTCGTACCTAAATCCACTCATTGTGCTGCTACTAGCCTTATGACGTTGATTTCATGGCTGAGTGATATTCCATTGTACAGGAGGACCACAACTTCTTTATCCATTTTTCTCTTTCCTAGGATATTTCAGGTGTAATGAAGTGGGGGTTCTTGTCAACAGAGCAGCCCTAAACTTTGGGGTGCCTGTGTCTTGCTGATTTTTAGTTTTCCCAATTTATACGCCCATGAGTGGAAGTGCCCTATGCTCTCCAAGCTGTGTTTTTTAGATGTTTCAGAACACACCGTACACTTCTCCAGAGTGGCTGTTGGCAATTTACATCCCACCCATCAGCGTAGCAAGGCTCCCATTTCTCCATGGCCGGTCCTGCATTTCTGGTTTGGACACTTTTTTCCGCATGGCCCTTTTGCCCGCTGGGAAGCGAGACTTCTTTGGAGCGCTGATTTGCCTTTCCAGGTTGCTTGGTTGGCCAAAAAGGGCGTATGCGTTTTTTTCCTGAATATATTCAGGAAAAAACGCATACGCCCTTTTTGGCCAAGGGCATCATTGTCCACGTTTTGCCGCTTTTCATGTGCTTTCAAGGCGATTCGAATCTACCTCCTGAAATCTGTTTCCTGCAATTCTGCCTTGGTTTCAAAGCCTCTTCGTTGCCTTCCCTTAATATATTTGTGGACGAGAGTTATTTAAAACTCTGCAGTTTTGTGAATTGCAGTGCCCCTGAGCTCCATTTTTCAACTCGCTTTTTTGGGAGCTGGCCGCAAAAGCGCTGGATTGCTTCAGGCCCTCTTCTGGTTCTGGGGGCAGGCTGAGCTTGTGCTTAATTCTTCTTCCTGATGGGAAAATAGAGTGACCCGTGCCTGTCCCAACACTTAGAGCTAGTCTCTCATTGGTTCCCCCTCTTCCCGTTCATCCTCAGGACAAATTGCAACCTGTACGGAACAGGAGGTTAAAGTTGCTGATTCTCCAAAGAGGGAGATGGCTAGTAAATCGGCTGGAATGGCGAACCCGAGCAAAAGAGATGAGAAATGAGGTGCGTTTTAGAAACCATTCCCGATCACACAGTGTACCATCTTCTGGGTTTCTCATGCATGTTTTCGATGTAGGAAGATGCCCTTGAACCTGGAGATTTGGGACCCATGGGATGGGTACCATGCAGTATTACTTGAAAGGGTCTGCGTTGGCTCACCCAACCTCACCGAACCTCTCAGCCCCAAGGGGGTCCACCCTTATGTCTCAATCAGCTGTAGGTCTAGATATGGTCAATCCAGGTTGCATCACAGCCCCTGAACGAATTTTGTAAGAATTTCTCTCTCTTTCACTGTCTTTGTTTCACGGGTTTTGAAAAGTAATTTATTTTTATAATGGGGTTTAGCTGCTTTTCACGGCTGTGTTTATGCCGCTTTACACCCCCTTGACTCACTTACAGAGAGACATCAATACATAGGTTTGAAGATTCTTACTAGTCAGATATATTCTTGTGCGGTGAATAGGGGGTGTTGAGTCCAGTTCACTGAGCAAGGAATAGGTCTTGTCTATTACATATTGGGTTTATGGAACGGTATCTGAGCTAATTTGAAACCCTTGTTTTATGCATCACCCCACCTCACCTTTCCCGTTCAGCAGCCATAGTGTGTTTTCTAAACGTGTGACTCTGTTCTGTTTTGCAATTCAGTTCAAGTGTAGCGGTTTTTACATTCCCTCTATAAGTGATATCTTATGATAAGTGTCTTTTTCTGTGTGACTTATTTCACTTAGAATCGTCGTACCTAAATCCACTCATCGTGCTGCTACTAGCCTTATGACTTTGATTTCATGGCTGAGTGATATTCCATTGTACATGAGGACCACAACTTCTTTATCCATTTTTCTCTTTCCTAGGATATTTCAGGTGTAATGAAGTGGGGGTTCTTGTCAACAGAGCAGCCCTAAACTTTGGGGTGCCTGTGTCTTGCTGATTTTTAGTTTTCCCAATTTATACGCCCATGAGTGGAAGTGCCCTATGCTCTCCAAGCTGTGTTTTTTAGATGTTTCAGAACACACCGTACACTTCTCCAGAGTGGCTGTTGGCAATTTACATCCCACCCATCAGCGTAGCAAGGCTCCCATTTCTCCATGGCCGGTCCTGCATTTCTGGTTTGGACACTTTTTCCGCATGGCCCTTTTGCCCGCTGGGAAGCGAGACTTCTTTGGAGCGCTGATTTGCCTTTCCAGGTTGCTTGGTTGGCCAAAAAGGGCGTATGCGTTTTTTCCTGAATATATTCAGGAAAAAACGCATACGCCCTTTTTGGCCAAGGGCATCATTGTCCACGTTTGGCCGCTTTTCATGTGCTTTCAAGGCGATTCGAATCTACCTCCTGAAATCAGTTTCCTGCAATTCTGCCTTGCTTTCAAAGCCTCTTTGTTGCCTTCCCTTAATGTATTTGTGGACTACAGGTATCATTTAAAACTCTGCGGGTTTGTGAATTGCAGTGCCCCTGAGCTCCATTTTTCAACTCGCTTTTTTGGGAGCTGGCCGCAAAAGCGCCGGATTACTTCAGGCCCTCTTCTGGTTCTGGGGGGCAGGCTGAGCTTGTGCTTAATTCTTCTTCCTGATGGGAAAATAGAGTGACCCGTGCCTGTCCCAACACCTAGAGCTAGTCTCTCATTGGTTTCCCCTTTTCCCCTTCATCCTCAGGAAAAATTGCAACCTGTACGGAACAGGAGGTTAAAGGTGCTGATTCTCCAAGGTGGGAGATGGCTAGTAAATCGGCTGGAATGGCGAACCCGAGCCAAGGAGATGAGAAATGAGGTGCGTTTTAGAAACCTTTCCCGATCACACGGTGTACCATCTTCTGGGTTTCTCATGCATGTTTTCGATGTAGGAAGATGCCCTTGAACCTGGAGATTTGGGACCCATGGGATGGCTACCATGCAGTATTATTTGAAAGGGTCTGCGTTGGCTCACCCAACCTCACCGAAACTCTCAGCCCCAAGAGTGTCCACCCTTATGTCTCAATCAGCTGTGGGTCTAGATATGGTCAATCCAGGTTGCATCACAGCCCCTGAACGAATTTTGTAAGAATTTCTCTCTCTTTCACTGTCTTTGTTTCACTGGTTTTGAAAAGTAATTTATTTTTATAATGGGGTTTAGCTGCTTTTCACGGCTGTGTTTATGCCGCTTTACACCCCCTTGACTCACTTACAGAGAGATATCAATACATAGGTTTGAAGATTCTTACTAGTCAGATATATTCTTGTGCGGTGAATAGGGGGTGTTGAGTCCAGTTCACTGAGCAAGGAATAGGTCTTGTCTATTACATATTGGGTTTATGGAACGGTATCTGAGCTAATTTGAAACCCTTGTTTTATGCAACACCCCACCTCACCTTTCCCGTTCAGCAGCCATAGTGTGTTTTCTAAACGTGTGACTCTGTTCTGTTTTGCAATTCAGTTCAAGTGTAGCGGTTTTTACATTCCCTCTATAAGTGATATCTTATGATAACTGTCTTTTTCTGTGTGACTTATTTCACTTAGAATCGTCGTACCTAAATCCACTCATCGTGCTGCTACTAGCCTTATGACGTTGATTTCATGGCTGAGTGATATTCCATTGTACAGGAGGACCACAACTTCTTTATCCATTTTTCTCTTTCCTAGGATATTTCAGGTGTAATAAAGTGGGGGTTCTTGTCAACAGAGCAGCCCTAAACTTTGGGGTGCCTGTGTCTTGCTGATTTTTAGTTTTCCCAATTTATACGCCCATGAGTGGAAGTGCCCTATGCTCTCCAAGCTGTGTTTTTTAGATGTTTCAGAACACACCGTACACTTCTCCAGAGTGGCTGTTGGCAATTTACATCCCACCCATCAGCGTAGCAAGGCTCCCATTTCTCCATGGCCGGTCCTGCATTTCTGGTTTGGACACTTTTTTCCGCATGGCCCTTTTGCCCGCTGGGAAGCGAGACTTCTTTGGAGCGCTGATTTGCCTTTCCAGGTTGCTTGGTTGGCCAAAAAGGGCGTATGCATTTTTTCCTGAATATATTCAGGAAAAAACGCATACGCCCTTTTTGGCCAAGGGCATCATTGTCCACGTTTGGCCGCTTTTCATGTGCTTTCAAGGCGATTCGAATCTACCTCCTGAAATCAGTTTCCTGCAATTCTGCCTTGCTTTCAAAGCCTCTTTGTTGCCTTCCCTTAATGTATTTGTGGACTACAGGTATCATTTAAAACTCTGCGGGTTTGTGAATTGCAGTGCCCCTGAGCTCCATTTTTCAACTCGCTTTTTTGGGAGCTGGCCGCAAAAGCGCAAGATTGCTTCAGGCCCTCTTCTGGTTCTGGGGGGCAGGCTGAGCTTGTGCTTAATTCTTCTTCCTGATGGGAAAATAGAGTGACCCGTGCCTGTACCAACACCTAGAGCTAGTCTCTCATTGGTTCCCCCTTTTCCCGTTCATCCTCAGGACAAATTGCAACCTGTACGGAACAGGAAGTTAAAGTTGCTGATTCTCCAAAGAGGGAGATGGCTAGTAAATCGGCTGGAATGGCGAACCCGAGCAAAGGAGATGAGAAATGAGGTGCGTTTTAGAAACCTTTCCCGATCACACGGTGTACCATCTTCTGGGTTTCTCATGCATGTTTTCGATGTAGGAAGATGCCCTTGAACCTGGAGATTTGGGACCCATGGGATGGGTACCATGCAGTATTACTTGAAAGGGTCTGCGTTGGCTCACCCAACCTCACCGAACCTCTCAGCCCCAAGAGTGTCCACCCTTATGTCTCAATCAGCTGTGGGTCTAGATATGGTCAATCCAGGTTGCATCACAGCCCCTGAACGAATTTTGTAAGAATTTCTCTCTCTTTCACTGTCTTTGTTTCACTGGTTTTTAAAAGTAATTTATTTTTATAATGGGGTTTAGCTGCTTTTCACGGCTGTGTTTATGCCGCTTTACACCCCCTTGACTCACTTACAGAGAGATATCAATACATAGGTTTGAAGATTCTTACTAGTCAGATATAGTCTTGTGCGGTGAATAGGGGGTGTTGAGTCCAGTTCACTGAGCAAGGAATAGGTCTTGTCTATTACATATTGGGTTTATGGAACGGTATCTGAGCTAATTTGAAACCCTTGTTTTATGCAACACCCCACCTCACCTTTCCCGTTCAGCAGCCATAGTGTGTTTTCTAAACGTGTGACTCTGTTCTGTTTTGCAATTCAGTTCAAGTGTAGCGGTTTTTACATTCCCTCTATAAGTGATATCTTATGATAAGTGTCTTTTTCTGTGTGACTTATTTCACTTAGAATCGTCGTACCTAAATCCACTCATCGTGCTGCTACTAGCCTTATGACGTTGATTTCATGGCTGAGTGATATTCCATTGTACAGGAGGACCACAACTTCTTTATCCATTTTTCTCTTTCCTAGGATATTTCAGGTGTAATGAAGTGGGGGTTCTTGTCAACAGAGCAGCCCTAAACTTTGGGGTGCCTGTGTCTTGCTGATTTTTAGTTTTCCCAATTTATACGCCCATGAGTGGAAGTGCCCTATGCTCTCCAAGCTGTGTTTTTTAGATGTTTCAGAACACACCGTACACTTCTCCAGAGTGGCTGTTGGCAATTTACATCCCACCCATCAGCGTAGCAAGGCTCCCATTTCTCCATGGCCGGTCCTGCATTTCTGGTTTGGACACTTTTTTCCGCATGGCCCTTTTGCCCGCTGGGAAGCGAGACTTCTTTGGAGCGCTGATTTGCCTTTCCAGGTTGCTTGGTTGGCCAAAAAGGGCGTATGCGTTTTTTTCCTGAATATATTCAGGAAAAAAGGCATACGCCCTTTTTGGCCAAGGGCATCATTGTCCACGTTTTGCCGCTTTTCATGTGCTTTCAAGGCGATTCGAATCTACCTCCTGAAATCTGTTTCCTGCAATTCTGCCTTGCTTTCAAAGCCTCTTCGTTGCCTTCCCTTAATATATTTGTGGACGAGAGTTATTTAAAACTCTGCAGTTTTGTGAATTGCAGGGCCCCTGAGCTCCATTTTTCAACTCGCTTTTTTGGGAGCTGGCCGCAAAAGCGCAGGATTGCTTCAGGCCCTCTTCTGGTTCTGGGGGCAGGCTGAGCTTGTGCTTAATTCTTCTTCCTGATGGGAAAATAGAGTGACCCGTGCCTGTCCCAACACTTAGAGCTAGTCTCTCATTGGTTCCCCCTCTTCCCGTTCATCCTCAGGACAAATTGCAACCTGTACGGAACAGGAGGTTAAAGTTGCTGATTCTCCAAAGAGGGAGATGGCTAGTAAATCGGCTGGAATGGCGAACCCGAGCAAAAGAGATGAGAAATGAGGTGCGTTTTAGAAACCATTCCCGATCACACAGTGTACCATCTTCTGGGTTTCTCATGCATGTTTTCGATGTAGGAAGATGCCCTTGAACCTGGAGATTTGGGACCCATGGGATGGGTACCATGCAGTATTACTTGAAAGGGTCTGCGTTGGCTCACCCAACCTCACCGAACCTCTCAGCCCCAAGAGGGTCCACCCTTATGTCTCAATGAGCTGTGGGTCTAGATATGGTCAATCCAGGTTGCATCACAGCCCCTGAACGAATTTTGTAAGAATTTCTCTCTCTTTCACTGTCTTTGTTTCACGGGTTTTGAAAAGTAATTTATTTTTATAATGGGGTTTAGCTGCTTTTCACGGCTGTGTTTATGCCGCTTTACACCCCCTTGACTCACTTACAGAGAGACATCAATACATAGGTTTGAAGATTCTTACTAGTCAGATATATTCTTGTGCGGTGAATAGGGGGTGTTGAGTCCAGTTCACTGAGCAAGGAATAGGTCTTGTCTATTACATATTGGGTTTATGGAATGGTATCTGAGCTAATTTGAAACCCTTGTTTTATGCATCACCCCACCTCACCTTTCCCGTTCAGCAGCCATAGTGTGTTTTCTAAACGTGTGACTCTGTTCTGTTTTGCAATTCAGTTCAAGTGTAGCGGTTTTTACATTCCCTCTATAAGTGATATCTTATGATAAGTGTCTTTTTCTGTGTGACTTATTTCACTTAGAATCGTCGTACCTAAATCCACTCATCGTGCTGCTACTAGCCTTATGACTTTGATTTCATGCTGAGTGATATTCCATTGTACATGAGGACCACAACTTCTTTATCCATTTTTCTCTTTCCTAGGATATTTCAGGTGTAATGAAGTGGGGGTTCTTGTCAACAGAGCAGCCCTAAACTTTGGGGTGCCTGTGTCTTGCTGATTTTTAGTTTTCCCAATTTATACGCCCATGAGTGGAAGTGCCCTATGCTCTCCAAGCTGTGTTTTTTAGATGTTTCAGAACACACCGTACACTTCTCCAGAGTGGCTGTTGGCAATTTACATCCCACCCATCAGCGTAGCAAGGCTCCCATTTCTCCATGGCCGGTCCTGCATTTCTGGTTTGGACACTTTTTCCGCATGGCCCTTTTGCCCGCTGGGAAGCGAGACTTCTTTGGAGCGCTGATTTGCCTTTCCAGGTTGCTTGGTTGGCCAAAAAGGGCGTATGCGTTTTTTCCTGAATATATTCAGGAAAAAACGCATACGCCCTTTTTGGCCAAGGGCATCATTGTCCACGTTTGGCCGCTTTTCATGTGCTTTCAAGGCGATTCGAATCTACCTCCTGAAATCAGTTTCCTGCAATTCTGCCTTGCTTTCAAAGCCTCTTTGTTGCCTTCCCTTAATGTATTTGTGGACTAGAGGTATCATTTAAAACTCTGCGGGTTTGTGAATTGCAGTGCCCCTGAGCTCCATTTTTCAACTCGCTTTTTTGGGAGCTGGCCGCAAAAGCGCCGGATTACTTCAGGCCCTCTTCTGGTTCTGGGGGGCAGGCTGAGCTTGTGCTTAATTCTTCTTCCTGATGGGAAAATAGAGTGACCCGTGCCTGTCCCAACACCTAGAGCTAGTCTCTCATTGGTTTCCCCTTTTCCCCTTCATCCTCAGGAAAAATTGCAACCTGTACGGAACAGGAGGTTAAAGGTGCTGATTCTCCAAGGGGGGAGATGGCTAGTAAATCGGCTGGAATGGCGAACCCGAGCCAAGGAGATGAGAAATGAGGTGCGTTTTAGAAACCTTTCCCGATCACACAGTGTACCATCTTCTGGGTTTCTCATGCATGTTTTCGATGTAGGAAGATGCCCTTGAACCTGGAGATTTGGGACCCATGGGATGGCTACCATGCAGTATTACTTGAAAGGGTCTGCGTTGGCTCACCCAACCTCGCCGAAACTCTCAGCCCCAAGAGTGTCCACCCTTATGTCTCAATCAGCTGTGGGTCTAGATATGGTCAATCCAGGTTGCATCACAGCCCCTGAACGAATTTTGTAAGAATTTCTCTCTCTTTCACTGTCTTTGTTTCACTGGTTTTTAAAAGTAATTTATTTTTATAATGGGGTTTAGCTGCTTTTCACGGCTGTGTTTATGCCGCTTTACACCCCCTTGACTCACTTACAGAGAGATATCAATACATAGGTTTGAAGATTCTTACTAGTCAGATATATTCTTGTGTGGTGAATAGGGGGTGTTGAATCCAGTTCACTGAGCAAGGAATAGGTCTTGTCTATTACATATTGGGTTTATGGAACGGTATCTGAGCTAATTTGAAACCCTTGTTTTATGCAACACCCCACCTCACCTTTCCCGTTCAGCAGCCATAGTGTGTTTTCTAAACGTGTGACTCTGTTCTGTTTTGCAATTCAGTTCAAGTGTAGCGGTTTTTACATTCCCTCTATAAGTGATATCTTATGATAAGTGTCTTTTTCTGTGTGACTTATTTCACTTAGAATCGTCGTACCTAAATCCACTCATCGTGCTGCTACTAGCCTTATGACGTTGATTTCATGGCTGAGTGATATTCCATTGTACAGGAGGACCACAACTTCTTTATCCATTTTTCTCTTTCCTAGGATATTTCAGGTGTAATGAAGTGGGGGTTCTTGTCAACAGAGCAGCCCTAAACTTTGGGGTGCCTGTGTCTTGCTGATTTTTAGTTTTCCCAATTTATACGCCCATGAGTGGAAGTGCCCTATGCTCTCCAAGCTGTGTTTTTTAGATGTTTCAGAACACACCGTACACTTCTCCAGAGTGGCTGTTGGCAATTTACATCCCACCCATCAGCGTAGCAAGGCTCCCATTTCTCCATGGCCGGTCCTGCATTTCTGGTTTGGACACTTTTTCCGCATGGCCCTTTTGCCCGCTGGGAAGCGAGACTTCTTTGGAGCGCTGATTTGCCTTTCCAGGTTGCTTGGTTGGCCAAAAAGGGCGTATGCGTTTTTTCCTGAATATATTCAGGAAAAAACGCATACGCCCTTTTTGGCCAAGGGCATCATTGTCCACGTTTGGCCGCTTTTCATGTGCTTTCAAGGCGATTCGAATCTACCTCCTGAAATCAGTTTCCTGCAATTCTGCCTTGCTTTCAAAGCCTCTTTGTTGCCTTCCCTTAATGTATTTGTGGACTAGAGGTATCATTTAAAACTCTGCGGGTTTGTGAATTGCAGTGCCCCTGAGCTCCATTTTTCAACTCGCTTTTTTGGGAGCTGGCCGCAAAAGCGCCGGATTACTTCAGGCCCTCTTCTGGTTCTGGGGGGCAGGCTGAGCTTGTGCTTAATTCTTCTTCCTGATGGGAAAATAGAGTGACCCGTGCCTGTCCCAACACCTAGAGCTAGTCTCTCATTGGTTTCCCCTTTTCCCCTTCATCCTCAGGAAAAATTGCAACCTGTACGGAACAGGAGGTTAAAGGTGCTGATTCTCCAAGGTGGGAGATGGCTAGTAAATCGGCTGGAATGGCGAACCCGAGCCAAGGAGATGAGAAATGAGGTGCGTTTTAGAAACCTTTCCCGATCACACGGTGTACCATCTTCTGGGTTTCTCATGCATGTTTTCGATGTAGGAAGATGCCCTTGAACCTGGAGATTTGGGACCCATGGGATGGCTACCATGCAGTATTACTTGAAAGGGTCTGCGTTGGCTCACCCAACCTCACCGAAACTCTCAGCCCCAAGAGTGTCCACCCTTATGTCTCAATCAGCTGTGGGTCTAGATATGGTCAATCCAGGTTGCATCACAGCCCCTGAACGAATTTTGTAAGAATTTCTCTCTCTTTCACTGTCTTTGTTTCACTGGTTTTTAAAAGTAATTTATTTTTATAATGGGTTTTAGCTGCTTTTCACGGCTGTGTTTATGCCGCTTTACACCCCCTTGACTCACTTACAGAGAGATATCAATACATAGGTTTGAAGATTCTTACTAGTCAGATATATTCTTGTGCGGTGAATAGGGGGTGTTGAGTCCAGTTCACTGAGCAAGGAATAGGTCTTGTCTATTACATATTGGGTTTATGGAACGGTATCTGAGCTAATTTGAAACCCTTGTTTTATGCAACACCCCACCTCACCTTTCCCGTTCAGCAGCCATAGTGTGTTTTCTAAACGTGTGACTCTGTTCTGTTTTGCAATTCAGTTCAAGTGTAGCGGTTTTTACATTCCCTCTATAAGTGATATCTTATGATAAGTGTCTTTTTCTGTGTGACTTATTTCACTTAGAATCGTCGTACCTAAATCCACTCATCGTGCTGCTACTAGCCTTATGACGTTGATTTCATGGCTGAGTGATATTCCATTGTACAGGAGGACCACAACTTCTTTATCCATTTTTCTCTTTCCTAGGATATTTCAGGTGTAATGAAGTGGGGGTTCTTGTCAACAGAGCAGCCCTAAACTTTGGGGTGCCTGTGTCTTGCTGATTTTTAGTTTTCCCAATTTATACGCCCATGAGTGGAAGTGCCCTATGCTCTCCAAGCTGTGTTTTTTAGATGTTTCAGAACACACCGTACACTTCTCCAGAGTGGCTGTTGGCAATTTACATCCCACCCATCAGCGTAGCAAGGCTCCCATTTCTCCATGGCCGGTCCTGCATTTCTGGTTTGGACACTTTTTTCCGCATGGCCCTTTTGCCCGCTGGGAAGCGAGACTTCTTTGGAGCGCTGATTTGCCTTTCCAGGTTGCTTGGTTGGCCAAAAAGGGCGTATGCGTTTTTTTCCTGAATATATTCAGGAAAAAAGGCATACGCCCTTTTTGGCCAAGGGCATCATTGTCCACGTTTTGCCGCTTTTCATGTGCTTTCAAGGCGATTCGAATCTACCTCCTGAAATCTGTTTCCTGCAATTCTGCCTTGCTTTCAAAGCCTCTTCCTTGCCTTCCCTTAATATATTTGTGGACGAGAGGTATCATTTAAAACTCTGCAGGTTTGTGAATTGCAGTGCCCCTGAGCTCCATTTTTCAACTCGCTTTTTTGGGAGCTGGCCGCAAAAGCGCAAGATTGCTTCAGGCCCTCTTCTGGTTCTGGGGGGCAGGCTGAGCTTGTGCTTAATTCTTCTTCCTGATGGGAAAATAGAGTGACCCGTGCCTGTACCAACACCTAGAGCTAGTCTCTCATTGGTTCCCCCTCTTCCCGTTCATCCTCAGGACAAATTGCAACCTGTACGGAACAGGAGGTTAAAGTTGCTGATTCTCCAAAGAGGGAGATGGCTAGTAAATCGGCTGGAATGGCGAACCCGAGCAAAGGAGATGAGAAATGAGGTGCGTTTTAGAAACCTTTCCCGATCACACGGTGTACCATCTTCTGGGTTTCTCATGCATGTTTTCGATGTAGGAAGATGCCCTTGAACCTGGAGATTTGGGACCCATGGGATGGGTACCATGCAGTATTACTTGAAAGGGTCTGCGTTGGCTCACCCAACCTCACCGAACCTCTCAGCCCCAAGAGTGTCCACCCTTATGTCTCAATCAGCTGTGGGTCTAGATATGGTCAATCCAGGTTGCATCACAGCCCCTGAACGAATTTTGTAAGAATTTCTCTCTCTTTCACTGTCTTTGTTTCACGGGTTTTGAAAAGTAATTTATTTTTATAATGGGGTTTAGCTGCATTTCACGGCTGTGTTTATGCCGCTTTACACCCCCTTGACTCACTTACAGAGAGATATCAATACATAGGTTTGAAGATTCTTACTAGTCAGATATATTCTTGTGCGGTGAATAGGGGGTGTTGAGTCCAGTTCACTGAGCAAGGAATAGTTCTTGTCTCTTACATATTGGGTTTATGGAACGGTATCTGAGCTAATTTGAAACCCTTGTTTTATGCATCACCCCACCTCACCTTTCCCGTTCAGCAGCCTTAGTGTGTTTTCTAAACGTGTGACTCTGTTCTGTTTTGCAATTCAGTTAAAGTGTAGCGGTTTTTACATTCCATCTATAAGTGATATCTTATGATAAGTGTCTTTTTCTGTGTGACTTATTTCACTTAGAATCGTCGTACCTAAATCCACTCATCGTGCTGCTACTAGCCTTATGACGTTGATTTCATGGCTGAGTGATATTCCATTGTACAAGAGGACCACAACTTCTTTATCCATTTTTCTCTTTCCGAGGATATTGAAGGGGTAATGAAGTGGGGGTTCTTGTCAACAGAGCAGCCCTCAACTTTGGGGTGCCTGTGTCTTGCTGATTTTTAGTTTTCCCAATTTATACGCCCATGAGTGGAAGTGCCCTATGCTCTCCAAGCTGTGTTTTTTAGATGTTTCAGAACACACCGTACACTTCTCCAGAGTGGCTGTTGGCAATTTACATCCCACCCATCAGCGTCGCAAGGCTCCCATTTCTCCATGGCCGGTTCTGCATTTCTGGTTTGCACACTTTTTTCCGCATGGCCCTTTTGCCCGCTGGGAAGCGAGACTTCTTTGGAGCGCTGATTTGCCTTTCCAGGTGGCTTGGTTGGCCAAAAAGGGCGTATGCGTTTTTTCCTGAATATATTCAGGAAAAAACGCATACGTCCTTTTTGGCCAAGGGCATCATTGTCCACGTTTTGCCGCTTTTCATGTGCTTTCAAGGCGATTCGAATCTACCTCCTGAAATCTGTTTCCTGCAATTCTGCCTTGTTTTCAAAGCCTCTTCGTTGCCTTCCCTTAATATATTTGTGGACGAGAGTTATCATTTAAAACTCTGCAGGTTTGTGAATTGCAGTGCCCCTGAGCCCCATTTTCAACTCGCTTTTTTGAGTGGGGGCCGCAAAAGTGCAGGATTGCTTCAGGCCCTCTTCTCGTTCTGGGGCGCAGGCTGAGCTTGTGCTTAATTCTTCTTCCTGATGGGAAAACAGAGTGACCTGTGCCTGTCCCAACACCTAGAGCTAGTCTCTCATTGGTTCCCCCTCTTCCCGTTCATCCTCAGGACAAATTGCAACCTGTACGGAACAGGAGGTTAAAGGTGCTGATTCTCCAAGGAGGGAGATGGCTAGTAAATCGGCTGGAATGGCGAACCCGAGCAAAGGAGATGAGAAATGAGATGCGTTTCAGAAACCTTTCCCGATCACATGGTGTACCATCTTCTGGGTTTCTCATGCATGTTTTCGATGTACGAAGATGCCCTTAAACCTGGAGATTTGGGACCCATGGGATGGGTACCATGCAGTATTACTTGAAAGGGTCTGCGTTGGCTCACCCAACCTCACCGAAACTCTCAGCCCCAAGAGTGTCCACCCTTATGTCTCAATCAGCTGTGGGTCTAGATATGGTCAATCCAGGTTGCATCACAGCCCCTGAACGAATTTTGTAAGAATTTCTCTCTCTTTCACTGTCTTTGTTTCACGGGTTTTGAAAAGTAATTTATTTTTATAATGGGGTTTAGCTGCTTTTCACGGCTGTGTTTATGCCGCTTTACACCCCGTTGACTCACTTACAGAGAGATATCAATACATAGGTTTGAAGATTTTTACTAGTCAGATATATTCTTGTGCGGTGAATAGGGGGTGTTGAGCCCAGTTCACTGAAAAAGGAATAGGTCTTGTCTGTTACATATTGGCTTTATGGAACGGTATCTGAGCTAATTTGAAACCCTTGTTTTATGCATCACCCCACCTCACCTTTCCCGTTCAGCAGCCATAGTGTGTTTCCTAAACGTGTGACTCTGTTCTGTTTTGCAATTCATTTCAAGAGTAGCGGTTTTTACATTCCCTCTATAAATGATATCTTATGATAAGTGTCTTTTTCTGTGTGACTTATTTCACTTAGAATCGTCGTACCTAAATCCACTCATCGTGCTGCTACTAGCCTTATGACATTGATTTCATGGCTGAGTGATATTCCATTGTACATGAGGACCACAACTTCTTTATCCATTTTTCTCTTTCCTAGGATATTTAAGGTGTAATGAAGTGGGGGTTCTTGTCAATAGAGCAGCCCTAAACTTTGGGGTGCCTGTGTCTTGCTGATTTTTAGTTTTCCAATTTATACGCCCATGAGTGGAAGTGCCCTATGCTCTCCAAGCTGTGTTTTATAGATGTTTCAGAACACACCGTACACTTCTCCAGAGTGGCTGTTGGCAATTTACATCCCACCCATCAGCGTAGCAAGGCTCCCATTTCTCCATGGCCGGTCCTGCATTTCTGGTTTGGACACTTTTTTCCGCATGGCCCTTTTGCCCGCTGGGAAGCGAGACTTCTTTGGAGCGCTGATTTGCCTTTCTAGGTGGCTTGGTTGGCCAAAAAGGGAGTATGCGTTTTTTCCTGAATATATTCAGGAAAAAACGCATACGCCCTTTTTGGCCAAGGGCATCATTGTTCACGATTTGCCGCTTTTCATGTGCTTTCAAAGCGATTCAAATCTACCTCCTGAAATTTGTTTCCTGCAATTCTGCCTTGTTTTCAAAGCCTCTTCGTTGCCTTCCCTTAATATATTTGTGGACGAGAGTTATCATTTAAAACTCTGCAGGTTTGTGAATTGCAATGCCCCTGAGCTCCATTTTTCAACTCGCTTTTTTGGGAGCTGGCCGCAAAAGCGCAGGATTGCTTCAGGCCCTCTTCTGGTTCTGGGGAGCAGGCTAAGCTTGTGCTTAATTCTTCTTCCTGATGGGAAAATAGAGTGACCTGTGCCTGTCCCAACCCCTAGAGCTAGTCTCTCATTGGTTCCCCCTCTTCCCGTTCATCCTCAGGACAAATTGCAACCTCTACGGAACAGGAGGTTAAAGGTGCTGATTCTCCAAGGAGGGAGATGGCTAGTAAATCGGCTGGAATGGCGAACCTGAGCAAAGGAGATGAGAAATGAGGTGCGTTTTAGAAACCTTTCCCGATCACACGGTGTACCATCTTCTGGGTCTCTCATGCCTGTTTTCGACGTAGGAAGATGCCCTTGAACCTGGAGATTTGGGACCCATGGGATGGGTACCATGCAGTATTACTTGAAAGGGTCTGCGTTGGCTCACCCAACCTCACCGAACCTCTCAGCCCCAAGAGTGTCCACCCTTATGTCTCAATCAGCTGTGGGTCTAGATATGGTCAATCCAGGTTGCATCACAGCCCCTGAACGAATTTTGTAAGAATTTCTCTCTCTTTCACTGTCTTTGTTTCACGGGTTTTGAAAAGTAATTTATTTTTATAATGGGGTTTAGCTGCTTTTCACGGCTGTGTTTATGCCGCTTTACACCCCCTTGACTCACTTACAGAGAGATATCAATACATAGGTTTGAAGATTCTTACTAGTCAGATATATTCTTGTGCGGTGAATAGGGGGTGTTGAGTCCAGTTCACTGAAAAAGGAATAGGTCTTGTCTCTTACATATTGGGTTTATGGAACTGTATCTGAGCTAATTTGAAACCCTTGTTTTATGCATCACCCCACCTCACCTTTCCCGTTCAGCAGCCATAGTGTGTTTTCTGAACGTGTGACTCTGTTCTATTTTGCAATTCAGTTCAAGTGTAGCGGTTTTTACATTCCCTCTATAAGTGATATCTTATGATAAGTGTCTTTTTCGGTGTGACTTATTTCACTTAGAATCGTCGTACGTAAATCCACTCATCGTGCTGCTACTAGCCTTTTGACGTTGATTTCATGGCTGAGTGATATTCCATTGTACATGAGGACCACAACTTCTTTATCCATTTTTCTCTTTCCTAGGATATTGAAGGTGTAATGAAGTGGGGGTTCTTGTCAACAGAGCAGCCCTAAACTTTGGGGTGCCTGTGTCTTGCTGATTTTTAGTTTTCCCAATTTATACGCCCATGAGTGGAAGTGCCCTATGCTCTCCAAGCTGTGTTTTTTAGATGTTTCAGAACACACCGTACACTTCTCCAGAGTGGCTGTTGGCAATTTACATCCCACCCATCAGCGTAGCAAGGCTCCCATTTCTCCATGGCCGGTCCTGCATTTCTGGTTTGGACACTTTTTTCCGCATGGCCCTTTTGCCCGCTGGGAAGCGAGACTTCTTTGGAGCGCTGATTTAGCTTTCCAGGTTGCTTGGTTGGCCAAAAAGGGCATCATTGTCCACGTTTTGCCGCTTTTCATGTGCTTTCAAGGCGATTCGAATCTACCTCCTGAAATCTGTTTCCTGCAATTCTGCCTTGCTTTCAAAGCCTCTTCGTTGCCTTCCCTTAATATATTTGTGGACGAGAGTTATCATTTAAAACTCTGCAGGTTTGTGAATTGCAGTGCCCCTGAGCTCCATTTTTCAACTCACTTTTTTGGGAGCTGGCCGCAAAAGCGCAAGATTGCTTCAGGCCCTCTTCTGGTTCTGGGGGGCAGGCTGAGCTTGTGCTTAATTCTTCTTCCTGATGGGAAAATAGAGTGACCCGTGCCTGTACCAACACCTAGAGCTAGTCTCTCATTGGTTCCCCCTTTTCCCGTTCATCCTCAGGACAAATTGCAACCTGTACGGAACAGGAGGTTAAAGTTGCTGATTCTCCAAAGAGGGAGATGGCTAGTAAATCGGCTGGAAAGGCGAACCCGAGCAAAGGAGATGAGAAATGAGGTGCGTTTTAGAAACCTTTCCCGATCACACGGTGTACCATCTTCTGGGTTTCTCATGCATGTTTTCGATGTAGGAAGATGCCCTTGAACCTGGAGATTTGGGACCCATGGGATGGGTACCATGCAGTATTACTTGAAAGGGTCTGCGTTGGCTCACCCAACCTCACCGAACCTCTCAGCCCCAAGAGGGTCCACCCTTATGTCTCAATCAGCTGTGGGTCTAGATATGGTCAATCCAGGTTGCATCACAGCCCCTGAACGAATTTTGTAAGAATTTCTCTCTCTTTCACTGTCTTTGTTTCACGGGTTTTGAAAAGTAATTTATTTTTATAATGGGGTTTAGCTGCATTTCACGGCTGTGTTTATGCCGCTTTACACCCCCTTGACTCACTTACAGAGAGATATCAATACATAGGTTTGAAGATTCTTACTAGTCAGATATATTCTTGTGCGGTGAATAGGGGGTGTTGAGTCCAGTTCACTGAGCAAGGAATAGTTCTTGTCTCTTACATATTGGGTTTATGGAACGGTATCTGAGCTAATTTGAAACCCTTGTTTTATGCATCACCCCACCTCACCTTTCCCGTTCAGCAGCCTTAGTGTGTTTTCTAAACGTGTGACTCTGTTCTGTTTTGCAATTCAGTTAAAGTGTAGCGGTTTTTACATTCCATCTATAACTGATATCTTATGATAAGTGTCTTTTTCTGTGTGACTTATTTCACTTAGAATCGTCGTACCTAAATCCACTCATCGTGCTGCTACTAGCCTTATGACGTTGATTTCATGGCTGAGTGATATTCCATTGTACATGAGGACCACAACTTCTTTATCCATTTTTCTCTTTCCTAGGATATTGAAGGGGTAATGAAGTGCGGGTTCTTGTCAACAGAGCAGCCCTCAACTTTGGGGTGCCTGTGTCTTGCTGATTTTTAGTTTTCCAATTTATACGCCCATGAGTGGAAGTGCCCTATGCTCTCCAAGCTGTGTTTTTTAGATGTTTCAGAACACACCGTACACTTCTCCAGAGTGGCTGTTGGCAATTTACATCCCACCCATCAGCGTAGCAAGGCTCCCATTTCTCCATGGCCGGTCCTGCATTTCTGGTTTGGACACTTTTTTCCGCATGGCCCTTTTGCCCGCTGGGAAGCGAGACTTCTTTGGAGTGCTGATTGGCCTTTCCAGGTGGCTTGGTTGGCCAAAAAGGGCGTATGCGTTTTTTCCTGAATATATTCAGGAAAAAACGCATACGCCCTTTTTGGCCAAGGGCATCACTGTCCACTTTCTGCCTCTTTTCTTGGGCTTTCAAGGCGATTCGAATCTACCTCCTGAAATCTGTTTCCTGCAATTCTGCCTTGCTTTCAAAGCCTCTTCGTTGCCTTCCCTCAATATATTTGTGGACGAGAGTTCTCATTTATAACTCTGCATGTTTGTGAATTGCAGTGCCCCTGAGCTCCATTTTTCTAGTCGCTTTTTTGTGAGCTGGCCGCAAAAGTGCAGGATTGCTTCAGGCCCTCTTCTGGTTCTGGGGGGCAGGCTGAGCTTGTGGTTTATTCTTCTTCCTGATGGGAAAATAGAGTGACCTGTGCCTGTCCCAACCCCTAGAGCTAGTCTCTCATTGGTTCCCCCTCTTCCCGTTCATCCTCAGGACAAATTGCAACCTGTACGGAACAGGAGCTTAAAGGTGCTGATTCTCCAAGGAGGGAGATGGCTAGTAAAGCGGCTGGAATGGCGAACCCGAGCACAAGGAGATGAGAAATGAGGTGCGTTTTAGAAACCTTTCCCGATCACACGGTGTACCATCTTCTGGGTTTCTCATGCATGTTTTCGACGTAGCAAGATGCCCTTGAACCTGGAGATTTGGGACCCATGGGATGGGTACCATGCAGTATTACTTTAAAGGGTCTGCGTTGGCTCACGCAACCTCACCAAACCTCTCAGCCCCAAGAGTGTCCACCCTTATGTCTCAATCAGCTGTGGGTCTAGATATGGTCAATCCAGGTTGCATCACAGCCCCTGAACGAATTTTGTAAGAATTTCTCTCTCTTTCACTGTCTTTGTTTCACGGGTTTTGAAAAGTAATTTATTTTTATAATGGGGTTTAGCTGCTTTTCACGGCTGTGTTTATGCCGCTTTATACCCCTTTGACTCACTTACAGAGAGATATCAATACATAGGTTTGAAGATTCTTACTAGTCAGATATATTCTTGTGCGGTGAATAGGGGGTGTTGAGTCCAGTTCACTGAGCAAGGAGTAGGTCTTGTCTACTACATATTGGGTTTATGGAACGGTATCTGAGCTAATTTGAAACCCTTGTTTTATGCATCACCCCACCTCACCTTTCCCGTTCAGCAGCCATAGTGTGTTTTCTAAACGTGTGACTCTGTTCTGTTTTGTAATTCAGTTCAAGTGTAGCGGTTTTTACATTCCCTCTCTAAGTGATATCTTAGGATAAGTGTCTTTTTCTGTGTGACTTATTTCACTTAGAATCGTCGTACCTAAATCCACTCATCGTGCTGCTACTAGCCTTATGACGTGGATTTCATGGCTGAGTGATATTCCATTGTACATGAGGACCCCAACTTCTTTATTCATTTTTCGCTTTCCTAGGATATTTAAGGTGTAATGAAGTGGGGGTTCTTGTCAACAGAGCAGCCCTAAACTTTGGGGTGCCTGTGTCTTGCTGATTTTTAGTTTTCCCAATTTATACGCCCATGAGGGGAAGTGCCCTATGCTCTCCAAGCTGTGTTTTTTAGATGTTTCAGGACACACCGTACACTTCTCCAGAGTGGCTGTTGGCAATTTACATCCCGCCCATCAGCGTAGCAAGGCTCCCATTTCTCCATGGCCGGTCCTGCATTTCTGGTTTGGACACTTTTTTCCGCATGGCCCTTTTGCCCGCTGGGAAGCGAGACTTCTTTGGAGCGCTGATTTGCCTTTCCAGGTGGCTTGGTTGGCCAAAAAGGGCGTATGCGTTTTTTCCTGAATATATTCAGGAAAAAACGCATACGCCCTTTTTGGCCAAGGGCATCATTGTCCACGTTTTGCCGCTTTTCATGTGCTTTCAAGGCGATTCGAATCTACCTCCTGAAATCTGTTTCCTGCAATTCTGCCTTGTTTTCAAAGCCTCTTCGTTGCCTTCCCTTAATATATTTGTGGACGAGAGGTATCATTTAAAACTCTGCAGGTTTGTGAATTGCAGTGCCCCTGAGCTCCATTTTTCAACTCGCTTTTTTGGGAGCTGGCCGCAAAAGCGCAGGATTGCTTCAGGCCCTCTTCTGGTTCTGGGGGGCAGGCTGAGCTTGTGCTTAATTCTTCTTCCTGATGGGAAAATAGAGTGACCTGTGCCTGTCCCAACACCTAGAGCTAGTCTCTCATTGGTTCCCCCTTTTCCCCTTCATCCTCAGGACAAATTGCAACCTGTACGGAACAGGAGGTTAAAGGTGCTGATTCTCCAAGGTCGGAGATGGCTAGTAAATCGGCTGGAAAGGCGAACCCGAGCAAAGGAGATGAGAAATGAGGTGCGTTTTAGAAACCTTTCCCGATCACACGGTGTACCATCTTCTGGGTTTCTCATGCATGTTTTCGATGTAGGAAGATGCCCTTTAACCTGGAGATTTGGGACCCATGGGATGGCTACCATGCAGTATTACTTGAAAGGGTCTGCGTTGGCTCACCCAACCTCACCGAACCTCTCAGCCCCAAGAGTGTCCACCCTTATGTCTCAATCAGCTGTGGGTCTAGATATGGTCAATCCAGGTTGCATCACAGCCCCTGAACGAATTTTGTAAGAATTTCTCTCTCTTTCACTGTCTTTGTTTCACGGGTTTTGAAAAGTAATTTATTTTTATAATGGGGTTTAGCTGCTTTTCACGGCTGTGTTTATGCCGCTTTACACCCCCTTGACTCACTTACAGAGAGATATCAATACATAGGTTTGAAGATTCTTACTAGTCAGATATATTCTTGTGCGGTGAATAGGGGGTGTTGAGTCCAGTTCACTGAGCAAGGAATAGGTCTTGTCTATTACATATTGGGTTTATGGAACGGTATCTGAGCTAATTTGAAACCCTTGTTTTATGCATCACCCCACCTCACCTTTCCCGTTCAGCAGCCATAGTGTGTTTCCTAAACTTGTGACTCTGTTCTGTTTTGCAATTCAGTTCAAGTGTAGCGGTTTCTACATTCCCTCTATAAGTGATATCTTATGATAAGTGTCTTTTTCTGTGTGACTTATTTCACTTAGAATCGTCATACCTAAATCCACTCATCGTGCTGCTACTAGCCTTATGACGTTGATTTCATGGCTGAGTGATATTCCATTGTACATGAGGACCACAGCTTCTTTATCCATTTTTCTCTTTCCTAGGATATTTAAGGTGTAATGAAGTGGGGGTTCTTGTCAACAGAGCAGCCCTAAACTTTGGGGTGCCTGTGTCTTGCTGATTTTTAGTTTTCCAATTTATACGCCCATGAGTGGAAGTGCCCTATGCTCTCCAAGCTGTGTTTTTTAGATGTTTCAGAACACACCGTACACTTCTCCAGAGTGGCTGTTGGCAATTTACATCCCACCCATCAGCGTAGCAAGGCTCCCATTTCTCCATGGCCGGTCCTGCATTTCTGGTTTGGACACTTTTTTCCGCATGGCCCTTTTGCCCGCTGGGAAGCGAGACTTCTTTGGAGTGCTGATTGGCCTTTCCAGGTTGCTTGGTTGGCCAAAAAGGGCGTATGCGTTTTTTCCTGAATATATTCAGGAAAAAACGCATACGCCCTTTTTGGCCAAGGGCATCACTGTCCACTTTCTGCCTCTTTTCTTGGGCTTTCAAGGCGATTCGAATCTACCTCCTGAAATCTGTTTCCTGCAATTCTGCCTTGCTTTCAAAGCCTCTTCGTTGCCTTCCCTCAATATATTTGTGGACGAGAGTTCTCATTTATAACTCTGCATGTTTGTGAATTGCAGTGCCCCTGAGCTCCATTTTTCTAGTCGCTTTTTTGTGAGCTGGCCGCAAAAGTGCAGGATTGCTTCAGGCCCTCTTCTGGTTCTGGGGGGCAGGCTGAGCTTGTGGTTTATTCTTCTTCCTGATGGGAAAATAGAGTGACCTGTGCCTGTCCCAACCCCTAGAGCTAGTCTCTCATTGGTTCCCCCTCTTCCCGTTCATCCTCAGGACAAATTGCAACCTGTACGGAACAGGAGCTTAAAGGTGCTGATTCTCCAAGGAGGGAGATGGCTAGTAAAGCGGCTGGAATGGCGAACCCGAGCACAAGGAGATGAGAAATGAGGTGCGTTTTAGAAACCTTTCCCGATCACACGGTGTACCATCTTCTGGGTTTCTCATGCATGTTTTCGACGTAGCAAGATGCCCTTGAACCTGGAGATTTGGGACCCATGGGATGGGTACCATGCAGTATTACTTTAAAGGGTCTGCGTTGGCTCACGCAACCTCACCAAACCTCTCAGCCCCAAGAGTGTCCACCCTTATGTCTCAATCAGCTGTGGGTCTAGATATGGTCAATCCAGGTTGCATCACAGCCCCTGAACGAATTTTGTAAGAATTTCTCTCTCTTTCACTGTCTTTGTTTCACGGGTTTTGAAAAGTAATTTATTTTTATAATGGGGTTTAGCTGCTTTTCACGGCTGTGTTTATGCCGCTTTATACCCCTTTGACTCACTTACAGAGAGATATCAATACATAGGTTTGAAGATTCTTACTAGTCAGATATATTCTTGTGCGGTGAATAGGGGGTGTTGAGTCCAGTTCACTGAGCAAGGAGTAGGTCTTGTCTACTACATATTGGGTTTATGGAACGGTATCTGAGCTAATTTGAAACCCTTGTTTTATGCATCACCCCACCTCACCTTTCCCGTTCAGCAGCCATAGTGTGTTTTCTAAACGTGTGACTCTGTTCTGTTTTGTAATTCAGTTCAAGTGTAGCGGTTTTTACATTCCCTCTCTAAGTGATATCTTAGGATAAGTGTCTTTTTCTGTGTGACTTATTTCACTTAGAATCGTCGTACCTAAATCCACTCATCGTGCTGCTACTAGCCTTATGACGTGGATTTCATGGCTGAGTGATATTCCATTGTACATGAGGACCCCAACTTCTTTATTCATTTTTCGCTTTCCTAGGATATTTAAGGTGTAATGAAGTGGGGGTTCTTGTCAACAGAGCAGCCCTAAACTTTGGGGTGCCTGTGTCTTGCTGATTTTTAGTTTTCCCAATTTATACGCCCATGAGGGGAAGTGCCCTATGCTCTCCAAGCTGTGTTTTTTAGATGTTTCAGGACACACCGTACACTTCTCCAGAGTGGCTGTTGGCAATTTACATCCCGCCCATCAGCGTAGCAAGGCTCCCATTTCTCCATGGCCGGTCCTGCATTTCTGGTTTGGACACTTTTTTCCGCATGGCCCTTTTGCCCGCTGGGAAGCGAGACTTCTTTGGAGCGCTGATTTGCCTTTCCAGGTGGCTTGGTTGGCCAAAAAGGGCGTATGCGTTTTTTCCTGAATATATTCAGGAAAAAACGCATACGCCCTTTTTGGCCAAGGGCATCATTGTCCACGTTTTGCCGCTTTTCATGTGCTTTCAAGGCGATTCGAATCTACCTCCTGAAATCTGTTTCCTGCAATTCTGCCTTGTTTTCAAAGCCTCTTCGTTGCCTTCCCTTAATATATTTGTGGACGAGAGGTATCATTTAAAACTCTGCAGGTTTGTGAATTGCAGTGCCCCTGAGCTCCATTTTTCAACTCGCTTTTTTGGGAGCTGGCCGCAAAAGCGCAGGATTGCTTCAGGCCCTCTTCTGGTTCTGGGGGGCAGGCTGAGCTTGTGCTTAATTCTTCTTCCTGATGGGAAAATAGAGTGACCTGTGCCTGTCCCAACACCTAGAGCTAGTCTCTCATTGGTTCCCCCTTTTCCCCTTCATCCTCAGGACAAATTGCAACCTGTACGGAACAGGAGGTTAAAGGTGCTGATTCTCCAAGGTCGGAGATGGCTAGTAAATCGGCTGGAAAGGCGAACCCGAGCAAAGGAGATGAGAAATGAGGTGCGTTTTAGAAACCTTTCCCGATCACACGGTGTACCATCTTCTGGGTTTCTCATGCATGTTTTCGATGTAGGAAGATGCCCTTTAACCTGGAGATTTGGGACCCATGGGATGGCTACCATGCAGTATTACTTGAAAGGGTCTGCGTTGGCTCACCCAACCTCACCGAACCTCTCAGCCCCAAGAGTGTCCACCCTTATGTCTCAATCAGCTGTGGGTCTAGATATGGTCAATCCAGGTTGCATCACAGCCCCTGAACGAATTTTGTAAGAATTTCTCTCTCTTTCACTGTCTTTGTTTCACGGGTTTTGAAAAGTAATTTATTTTTATAATGGGGTTTAGCTGCTTTTCACGGCTGTGTTTATGCCGCTTTACACCCCCTTGACTCACTTACAGAGAGATATCAATACATAGGTTTGAAGATTCTTACTAGTCAGATATATTCTTGTGCGGTGAATAGGGGGTGTTGAGTCCAGTTCACTGAGCAAGGAATAGGTCTTGTCTATTACATATTGGGTTTATGGAACGGTATCTGAGCTAATTTGAAACCCTTGTTTTATGCATCACCCCACCTCACCTTTCCCGTTCAGCAGCCATAGTGTGTTTCCTAAACTTGTGACTCTGTTCTGTTTTGCAATTCAGTTCAAGTGTAGCGGTTTCTACATTCCCTCTATAAGTGATATCTTATGATAAGTGTCTTTTTCTGTGTGACTTATTTCACTTAGAATCGTCATACCTAAATCCACTCATCGTGCTGCTACTAGCCTTATGACGTTGATTTCATGGCTGAGTGATATTCCATTGTACATGAGGACCACAGCTTCTTTATCCATTTTTCTCTTTCCTAGGATATTTAAGGTGTAATGAAGTGGGGGTTCTTGTCAACAGAGCAGCCCTAAACTTTGGGGTGCCTGTGTCTTGCTGATTTTTAGTTTTCCAATTTATACGCCCATGAGTGGAAGTGCCCTATGCTCTCCAAGCTGTGTTTTTTAGATGTTTCAGAACACACCGTACACTTCTCCAGAGTGGCTGTTGGCAATTTACATCCCACCCATCAGCGTAGCAAGGCTCCCATTTCTCCATGGCCGGTCCTGCATTTCTGGTTTGGACACTTTTTTCCGCATGGCCCTTTTGCCCGCTGGGAAGCGAGACTTCTTTGGAGTGCTGATTGGCCTTTCCAGGTTGCTTGGTTGGCCAAAAAGGGCGTATGCGTTTTTTCCTGAATATATTCAGGAAAAAACGCATACGCCCTTTTTGGCCAAGGGCATCACTGTCCACTTTCTGCCTCTTTTCTTGGGCTTTCAAGGCGATTCGAATCTACCTCCTGAAATCTGTTTCCTGCAATTCTGCCTTGCTTTCAAAGCCTCTTCGTTGCCTTCCCTCAATATATTTGTGGACGAGAGTTCTCATTTATAACTCTGCATGTTTGTGAATTGCAGTGCCCCTGAGCTCCATTTTTCTAGTCGCTTTTTTGTGAGCTGGCCGCAAAAGTGCAGGATTCCTTCAGGCCCTCTTCTGGTTCTGGGGGGCAGGCTGAGCTTGTGGTTAATTCTTCTTCCTGATGGGAAAATAGAGTGACCTGTGCCTGTCCCAACCCCTAGAGCTAGTCTCTCATTGGTTCCCCCTCTTCCCGTTCATCCTCAGGACAAATTGCAACCTGTACGGAACAGGAGGTTAAAGGTGCTGATTCTCCAAGGAGGGAGATGGCTAGTAAAGCGGCTGGAATGGCGAACCCGAGCACAAGGAGATGAGAAATGAGGTGCGTTTTAGAAACCTTTCCCGATCACACGGTGTACCATCTTCTGGGTTTCTCATGCATGTTTTCGACGTAGCAAGATGCCCTTGAACCTGGAGATTTGGGACCCATGGGATGGGTACCATGCAGTATTACTTTAAAGGGTCTGCGTTGGCTCACGCAACCTCACCAAACCTCTCAGCCCCAAGAGTGTCCACCCTTATGTCTCAATCAGCTGTGGGTCTAGATATGGTCAATCCAGGTTGCATCACAGCCCCTGAACGAATTTTGTAAGAATTTCTCTCTCTTTCACTGTCTTTGTTTCACGGGTTTTGAAAAGTAATTTATTTTTATAATGGGGTTTAGCTGCTTTTCACGGCTGTGTTTATGCCGCTTTATACCCCTTTGACTCACTTACAGAGAGATATCAATACATAGGTTTGAAGATTCTTACTAGTCAGATATATTCTTGTGCGGTGAATAGGGGGTGTTGAGTCCAGTTCACTGAGCAAGGAGTAGGTCTTGTCTACTACATATTGGGTTTATGGAACGGTATCTGAGCTAATTTGAAACCCTTGTTTTATGCATCACCCCACCTCACCTTTCCCGTTCAGCAGCCATAGTGTGTTTTCTAAACGTGTGACTCTGTTCTGTTTTGTAATTCAGTTCAAGTGTAGCGGTTTTTACAATCCCTCTCTAAGTGATATCTTAGGATAAGTGTCTTTTTCTGTGTGACTTATTTCACTTAGAATCGTCGTACCTAAATCCACTCATCGTGCTGCTACTAGCCTTATGACGTGGATTTCATGGCTGAGTGATATTCCATTGTACATGAGGACCCCAACTTCTTTATTCATTTTTCGCTTTCCTAGGATATTTAAGGTGTAATGAAGTGGGGGTTCTTGTCAACAGAGCAGCCCTAAACTTTGGGGTGCCTGTGTCTTGCTGATTTTTAGTTTTCCCAATTTATACGCCCATGAGGGGAAGTGCCCTATGCTCTCCAAGCTGTGTTTTTTAGATGTTTCAGGACACACCGTACACTTCTCCAGAGTGGCTGTTGGCAATTTACATCCCGCCCATCAGCGTAGCAAGGCTCCCATTTCTCCATGGCCGGTCCTGCATTTCTGGTTTGGACACTTTTTTCCGCATGGCCCTTTTGCCCGCTGGGAAGCGAGACTTCTTTGGAGCGCTGATTTGCCTTTCCAGGTGGCTTGGTTGGCCAAAAAGGGCGTATGCGTTTTTTCCTGAATATATTCAGGAAAAAACGCATACGCCCTTTTTGGCCAAGGGCATCATTGTCCACGTTTTGCCGCTTTTCATGTGCTTTCAAGGCGATTCGAATCTACCTCCTGAAATCTGTTTCCTGCAATTTTGCCTTGTTTTCAAAGCCTCTTCGTGGCCTTCCCTTAATATATTTGTGGACGAGAGGTATCATTTAAAACTCTGCAGGTTTGTGAATTGCAGTGCCCCTGAGCTCCATTTTTCAACTCGCTTTTTTGGGAGCTGGCCGCAAAAGCGCAGGATTGCTTCAGGCCCTCTTCTGCTTCTGGGGGGCAGGCTGAGCTTGTGCTTAATTCTTCTTCCTGATGGGAAAATAGAGTGACCTGTGCCTGTCCCAACCCCTAGAGCTAGTTTCTCATTGGTTCCCCCTCTTCCCGTTCATCCTCAGGACAAATTGCAACCTGTACGGAACAGGAGGTTAAAGGTGCTGATTCTCCAAAGAGGGAGATGGCTAGTAAATCGGCTGGAATGGCGAACCCGAGCCAAGGAGATGAGAAATGAGATGCGTTTTAGAAACCTTTCCAGATCACACGATGTACCATCTTCTGGGTTTCTCATGCATGTTTTCGGTGTAGGAAGATGCCCTTGAACCTGGAGATTTTTGACCCATGGGATGGGTACCATGCAGTATTACTTGAAAGGGTCTGCGTTGGCTCACCCAACCTCACCGAACCTCTCAGCCCCAAGAGTGTCCACCCTTATGTCTCAATCAGCTGTGGGTCTAGATATGGTCAATCCAGGTTGCATCACAGCCCCTGAACGAATTTTGTAAGAATTTCTCTCTCTTTCACTGTCTTTGTTTCACGGGTTTTGAAAAGTAATTTATTTTTATAATGGGGTTTAGCTGCTTTTCACGGCTGTGTTTATGCCGCTTTACACCCCCTTGACTCACTTACAGAGAGACATCAATACATAGGTTTGAAGATTCTTACTAGTCAGATATATTCTTGTGCGGTGAATAGGGGGTGTTGAGTCCAGTTCACTGAGCAAGGAATAGGTCTTGTCTCTTACATATTGGGTTTATGGAAGGGTATCTGAGCTAATTTGAAACCCTTGTTTTATGCATCACCCCACCTCACCTTTCCCGTTCAGCAGCCATAGTGTGTTTTCTGAACGTGTGACTCTGTTCTGTTTTGCAATTCAGTTCAAGTTTAGCGGTTTTTACATTCCCTCTATAAGTGATATCTTATGATAAGAGTCTTTTTCTGTGTGACTTATTTCACTTAGAATCGTCGTACCTAAATCCTCTCATCGTGCTGGTTCTAGCCTTATGAAGTTGATTTCATGGCTGAGTGATATTCCATTGTACATGAGGACCACAACTTCTTTATCCATTTTTCTCTCTCCTAGGATATTGAAGGTGTAATGAAGTGGGGGTTCTTGTCAACAGAGCAGCCCTAAACTTTGGGGTGCCTGTGTCTTGCTGATTTTTAGTTTTCCCAATTTATACGCCCATGAGTGGAAGTACCCTATGCTCTCCAAGCTGTGTTTTTTAGATGTTTCAGGACACACCGTACACTTCTCCAGAGTGGCTGTTGGCAATTTACATCCCGCCCATCAGCGTAGCAAGGCTCCGATTTCTCCATGGCCGGTCCTGCATTTCTGGTTTGGACACTTTTTTCTGCATGGCCCTTTTGCCCGCTGGGAAGCCAGACATCTTTGTAGCGCTGATTTGCCTTTCTAGGTTGCTTGGTTGGCCAAAAAGGGCGTATGTGTTTTTCCCTGAATATATTCAAGAAAAAACGCATACGACCTTTTTGGCCAAGGGCATCATTGTTCACGATTTGCCGCTTTTCATGTGCTTTCAAGGCAATTCGAATCTACCTCCTGAAATCTGTTTCCTGCAATTCTGAATTGCTTTCAAGTCCTCTTCGTTGCCTTCCCTCAATATATTTGTGGACGAGAGTTATCACTTATAACTCTGCAGGTTTGTGAATTGCAGTGCCCCTGAGCTCCATTTTTCAAGTTGCTTTTTTGGGAGCTGGCCGCAAAAGCGCAGGATTGCTTCAGGACCTATTCTGGTTCCGGTGGGCAGGCTAAGCATGTGGTTAATTCTTCTTCCTGATGGCAAAATACAGAGACCTGGGGCTGTCCCAACACCTAGAGCTAGTCTCTCATTGGTTCCCCCTCTTCCCGTTCATCCTCAGGACAAATTGCAACCTGTACGGAACAGGAGGTTAAAGGTGCCGATTCTCCAAGGAGCGAGATGGCTAGTAAAGCGGCTGAAATGGTGAACCTGAACACAAGTAGATGAGAAATGAGGTGCGTTTTAGAAACCTTTCCCCATTACACGGTGTACAATCTTCTGGGTTTCTCATGCAAGTTTTCGACGTAGGAAGATGCCCTAGAACCTGGAGATTTGGGGCCCTTGGGATGGGTACCTGCAGTATTACTGTAAAGGGTCTGCGTTGGCTCACCCAACCTCACCAAACCTCTCAGCCCCAAGAGTGTCCACCCTTATGTATCAATCAGCTGTGGGTCTAGATATGGTCAATCCAGGTTGCATCAAAGCCCCTGAACGAATTTTGTAAGAATTTCTATCTCTTTCACTGTCTTGGTTTCATGGGGTTTGAAAAGGAATTTATTTTTATAATGGGGTATAGCTGCTTTTCACGGCTGTGTTTATGCCGCTTTACACCCCACCCCTTGACTCACTTACAGAGAGTTATCAATACATAGGTTTGAAGATTCTTACTAGTCAGATATATTCTTGTGCGGTAAATAGGGGTTGTTGAGTCCAGTTCACTGAGCAAGGAGTAGGTCTTGTCTATTACATATTGGGTTTATGGAACGGTATATGAGCTAATTTGAAACCCTTGTTTTATGCATCACCCCACCTCAACTTTCCCGTTCAGCAGCCGTAGTGTGTTTTCTAAACGTGTGACTCTGTTCTGTTTTGTAATTCAGTTCAAGCGTAGCGGTTTTTACATTCCTTCTATAAGTGATATCTTATGATAAGTGTCGTTTTCTGTGTGACTTATTTCACTTAGAATCATCGTACCTAAATCCACTCATCGTGCTGCTACTAGCATTATGACGTTGATTTCATGGCTGAGTGATATTCCATTGTACATGAGGACCACAAATCTTTATCCATTTTTCTCTTTCTTAGGATATTTAATGTGTAATGAAGTGGGGGTTCTTGTCAACAGAGCAGCCCTAAACTTTGGAGTGCCTGTGTGTTGCTGATTTTTAATTTTCCCAATTTATACGCCCATGAGTGGAAGCGCCCTATGCTCTCCAAGCTGCGTTTTTTAGATGTTTCAGGACACACCGTACACTTCTCCAGAGTGGCTGTTTGCAATTTACATCCCGCCCATCAGCGTAGCAAGGCTCCCATTTCTCCATGGCCGGTCCTGCATTTCTGGTTTGGACACTTTTTTCTGCATGGCCCTTTTGCCCGCTGGGAAGCCACACTTCTTTGGAGCACTGATTTGCCTTTCCAGGTTGCTTGGTTGGCCAAAAATGGCGTATGTGTTTTTTCCTGAATATATTCAGGAAAAAACGCATACGCCCTTTTTGGCTAAGGGCATCATTGTCCACGTTTTGCCGCTTTTCATGTGCTTTCAAGGCGATTCGAATCTACCTCCTGAAATCTGTTTCATGCAATTCTACCTTGCTTTCAAATCCTCTTCGTTGCCCTTCCTCAATATATTTGTGGAAGAGAGTTATCATTTATAACTCTGCAGGTTTGTGAATTGCAGTGCCCCTGAACTCCATTTTTCAAGTCGCTTTTTTGGGAGCTGGCTGCAAAAGTGCAGGATTGCTTCAGGAACTATTTTGGTTCCGGTGGGCAGGCTAAGCCTGTGGTTATTTCTTCTTCGTGATGGCAAAATAGAGTGACCTGTGCCTGTCCCAACACCTAGAGCTAGTCTCTCATTGGTTCCCCCTCTTCCCGTTCATCCTCAGGACAAATTGCAACCTGTACGGAACAGGAGGTTAAAGGTGCTGATTCTCCAAGGAGGGAGATGGCTAGTAAAGCGGCTGGAATGGCGAACCCGAGCACAAGGAGATGAGAAATGAGGTGCGTTTTAGAAACCTTTCCCCATCACACGGTGTACCATCTTCTGGGTTTCTCATGCATGTTTTCGACGTAGGAAGATGCCCTTGAACCTGGAGATTTGGGACCCATGGGATGGGTACCATGCAGTATTACTTTAAAGGGTCTGCGTTGGCTCACGCAACCTCACCAAACCTCTCAGCCCCAAGAGTGTCCACCCTTATGTCTCAATCAGCTGTGGGTCTAGATATGGTCAATCCAGGTTGCATCACAGCCCCTGAACGAATTTTGTAAGAATTTCTCTCTCTTTCACTGTCTTTGTTTCACTGGTTTTGAAAAGTAAGTTATTTTTATAATGCGGTTTAGCTGCTTTTCACGGCTGTGTTTATGCCGCTTTACACCCCCTTGACTCACTTACAGAGAGATATCAATACATAGGTTTGAAGATTCTTACTAGTCAGATATATTCTTGTGCGGTGAATAGGGGGTGTTGAGTCCAGTTCACTGAGCAAGGAATAGGTCTTGTCTCTTACATATTGGGTTTATGGAACGGTATCTGAGCTAATTTGAAACCCTTGTTTTATGCATCACCCCACCTCACCTTTGCCGTTCAGCAGCCATAGTGTGTTTTCTGAACGTGTGACTCTGTTCTGTTTTGCAATTCAGTTCAAGTTTAGCGGTTTTTACATTCCCTCTATAAGTGATATCTTATGATAAGTGTCTTTTTCTGTGTGACTTATTTCACTTAGAATCGTCGTACCTAAATCCTCTCATCGTGCTGGTTCTAGCCTTATGAAGTTGATTTCATGGCTGAGTGATATTCCATTGTACATGAGGACCACAACTTCTTTATCCATTTTTCTCTCTCCTAGGATATTGAAGGTGTAATGAAGTGGGGGTTCTTGTCAACTGAGCAGCCCTAAACTTTGGGGTGCCTGTGTCTTGCTGCTTTTTAGTTTTCCCAATTTATACGGCCATGAGTGGAAGTGCCCTATGCTCTCCAAGCTGTGTTTTTTAGATGTTTCAGAACACACCGTACACTTCTCCAGAGTGGCTGTTGGCAATTTACATCCCACCCATCAGCGTAGCAAGGCTCCCATTTCTCCATGGCCGGTCCTGCATTTCTGGTTTGGACACTTTTTTCCGCATGGCCCTTTTGCCCGCTGGGAAGCGAGACTTCTTTGGAGCGCTGATTTGCCTTTCCAGGTTGCTTGGTTGTCCAAAAAGGGCGTATGCGTTTTTTCCTGAATATATTCAGGAAAAAACACATACGCCCTTTTTGGCCAAGGGCATCATTGTCCACGTTTTGCCGCTTTTCATGTGCTTTCAAGGCGATTCAAATCTACCTCCTGAAATCTGTTTCCTGCAATTCTGCCTTGTTTTCAAAGCCTCTTCGTTGCCTTCCCTTAATATATTTGTGGACGAGAGTTATCATTTAAAACTCTGCAGGTTTGTGAATTGCAGTGCCCCTGAGCTCCATTTTTCAACTCGCTTTTTTGGGAGCTAGCCGCAAAAGCGCAGGATTGCTTCAGGCCCTCTTCTGGTTCTGGGGGCAGGCTGCGCTTATGCTTAATTCTTCTTCCTGATGGGAAAATAGAGTGACCTGTGCCTGTCCCAACACCTAGAGCTAGTCTCTCAATGGTTCCCCCTCTTCGCGTTCATCCTCAGGACAAATTGCAACCTGTACGGAACAGGAGGTTAAAGGTGCTGATTCTCCAAGGAGGGAGATGGCTAGTAAAGCGGCTGGAATGGCGAACCCGAGCCAAGGAGATGAGAAATGAGGTGCGTTTTAGAAACCTTTCCCGATCACACGATGTACCATCTTCTGGGTTTCTCATGCATGTTTTCGATGTAGGAAGATGCCCTTGAACCTGGAGATTTGGGACCGATGGGATGGGTACCATGCAGTATTACTTGAAAGGGTCTGCGTTGGCTCACCCAACCTCACCGAACCTCTCAGCCCCAAGAGTGTCCACCCTTATGTCTCAATCAGCTGTGGGTCTAGGTATGGTCAATCCAGTTTGCATCACAGCCCCTGAACGAATTTTGTAAGAATTTCTCTCTCTTTCAAAGTCTTTGTTTCATGGGTATTTAAAAGTAGTTTATTTTTATAATGGGGTTTAGGTGCTTTTCACTGCTGTGTTTATGCCGCTTTACACCCGCTTGACTCACTTACAGAAAGATATCAATACATAGGTTTTAAGATTGTTACTAGTCACATATAGTCTTGTGCGGTGAATAGGGGGTGTTGAGTCCAGTTCACTGAGCAAGGAGTAGGTCTTGTCTATTATATATTGGGTTTATGGAACGGTATCTGAGCTAATTAGAAACCCTTGTTTTATGCATCACCCCACCTCACCTTTCCTGTTCAGCAGCCATAGTGTGTTTTCTAAACGTGTGACTCTGTTCTGTTTTGTAATTCAGTTCAAGCGTAGCGGTTTTTACATTCCCTCTATAAGTGATATCTTATGATAAGTGTCGTTTTCTGTATGACTTATTTCACTTAGAATCATCGTACCTACATTCACTCATCGTGCTGCTACTAGTCTTATGATGTTAATTTCATCCTGAGTGATATTCCATTGTACATGAGGACCACAAATTCTTTATCCATTTTTCTCTTTCCTAGGATATTTAAGGTGTAATGAAGTGGGGGTTCTTGTCAACAGAGCAGCCCTAAATTTGGAGTGCCTATGTCTTGCTGATTTTTAGTTTTCCCAATTTATACGCCCATGAGTGGAAGTACCCTATGCTCTCCAAGCTGTGTTTTTTAGATGTTTCAGGACACACCGTACACTTCTCCAGAGTGGCTGTTGACAATTTACATCCCGCCCATCAGCGTAGCAAGGCTCCGATTTCTCCATGGCCGGTCCTGCATTTCTGGTTTGGACACTTTTTTCCGCATGGCCCTTTTGCCCGCTGGGAAGCCAGACATCTTTGTAGCGCTGATTTGCCTTTCTAGGTTGCTTGGTTGGCCAAAAAGGGCGTATGTGTTTTTCCCTGAATATATTCAAGAAAAAACGCATACGCCCTTTTTGGCCAAGGGCATCATTGTTCACGATTTGCCGCTTTTCATGTGCTTTCAAGGCAATTCGTATCTACCTCCTGAAATCTGTTTCCTGCAATTCTGAATTGCTTTCAAGTCCTCTTCGTTGCCTTCCCTCAATATATTTGTGGACGAGAGTTATCACTTATAACTCTGCAGGTTTGTGAATTGCAGTGCCCCTGAGCTCCATTTTTCAAGTTGCTTTTTTGGGAGCTGGCCGCAAAAGCGCAGGATTGCTTCAGGACCTATTCTGGTTCCGGTGGGCAGGCTAAGCATGTGGTTAATTCTTCTTCCTGATGGCAAAATACAGAGACCTGGGGCTGTCCCAACACCTAGAGCTAGTCTCTCATTGGTTCCCCCTCTTCCCGTTCATCCTCAGGACAAATTGCAACCTGTACGGAACAGGAGGTTAAAGGTGCCGATTCTCCAAGGAGCGAGATGGCTAGTAAAGCGGCTGAAATGGTGAACCTGAACACAAGTAGATGAGAAATGAGGTGCGTTTTAGAAACCTTTCCCCATTACACGGTGTACAATCTTCTGGGTTTCTCATGCAAGTTTTCGACGTAGGAAGATGCCCTAGAACCTGGAGATTTGGGGCCCATGGGATGGGTACCTGCAGTATTACTGTAAAGGGTCTGCGTTGGCTCACCCAACCTCACCAAACCTCTCAGCCCCAAGAGTGTCCACCCTTATGTCTCAATCAGCTGTGGGTCTAGATATGGTCAATCCAGGTTGCATCAAAGCCCCTGAACGAATTTTGTAAGAATTTCTATCTCTTTCACTGTCTTGGTTTCATGGGTTTTGAAAAGGAATTTATTTTTATAATGGGGTATAGCTGCTTTTCACGGCTGTGTTTATGCCGCTTTACACCCCACCCCTTGACTCACTTACAGAGAGTTATCAATACATAGGTTTGAAGATTCTTACTAGTCAGATATATTCTTGTGCGGTAAATACGGGTTGTTGAGTCCAGTTCACTGAAAAAGGAATAGGTCTTGTCTATTACATATTGGGTTTATGGAACGGTATCTGAGCTAATTTGAAACCCTTGTTTTATGCATCACCCCACCTCAACTTTCCCGTTCAGCAGCCGTAGTGTGTTTTCTAAACGTGGGACTCTGTTCTGTTTTGTAATTCAGTTCAAGCGTAGCGGTTTTTACATTCCTTCTATAAGTGATATCTTATGATAAGTGTCGTTTTCTGTGTGACTTATTTCACTTAGAATCATCGTACCTAAATCCACTCATCGTGCTGCTACTAGCATTATGACGTTGATTTCATGGCTGAGTGATATTCCATTGTACATGAGGACCACAAATCTTTATCCATTTTTCTCTTTCTTAGGATATTTAATGTGTAATGAAGTGGGGGTTCTTGTCAACAGAGCAGCCCTAAACTTTGGAGTGCCTGTGTGTTGCTGATTTTTAATTTTCCCAATTTATACGCCCATGAGTGGAAGCGCCCTATGCTCTCCAAGCTGTGTTTTTTAGATGTTTCAGGACACACCGTACACTTCTCCAGAGTGGCTGTTTGCAATTTACATCCCGCCCATCAGCGTAGCAAGGCTCCCATTTCTCCATGGCCGGTCCTGCATTTCTGGTTTGGACACTTTTTTCTGCATGGCCCTTTTGCCCGCTGGGAAGCCACACTTCTTTGGAGCACTGATTTGCCTTTCCAGGTTGCTTGGTTGGCCAAAAATGGCGTATGTGTTTTTTCCTGAATATATTCAGGAAAAAACGTTAGGGTACGCGTTAGGGTGAGGGTTGTTATTAAACCTATCCCACTATCTAGATACCCCTGAGCACGTAAAGGAATATTATTTGGGGGTCCAGCCATGGAGAAGAGTTTAGACACTAGGAGAAAATAAGGAACACACCCATTATCAAGAAATCACATTAGGATTCTCTTTTTAACCTGTTCCTTAAAACACTAGTGCTTAGGAAATCTATTGGAGGCAGAAGCAGTCAAGGGTAGCTTAGGGTTAGGGTTAGGGTTAGGGTGAGGGCTAGGGTATGGCTTAGGGTACGGGTTCGGGGAGGGGTTCGGGTAGGGCATAGGGTATGGGTTAGGGTTAGGTTTAGGGTTAGTGTTAGGGTTAGGGCTCGGTTTAGGGTACGGGTTAGGATTAGGGAACGCGTTAGGGTTAGGGTAGGGGTTAGGGTTAGGGTACGTGTTAGGGTGGGTGTAGTTATTAAACCTATCACACTCTCTAGATACCCCTTAGCACGTAAAGGAATATTATTTGGGGGTCCAGCCATGGAGAAGAGTTTAGACACGAGGAGAAGATAAGGAACACACCCATTATCAAGAAATCACATTAGGATTCTCTTTTTAACCAGTTCCTTAAAACACTAGTGCTTAGGAAATCTATTGGAGGCAGAAGCCGTCAAGGGTAGCTTAGGGTTAGGGTTAGGGTTAGGGTGAGGGTTAGGGTACGGCTTAGGATAAGGGTTCGGGGAGGGGTTCGTGTAGGGCGTAGGGTATGGGTTAGGGTTAGGGTTAGGGCTAGTGTTAGGGTTAGGGCTCGGTTTAGGGTACGGGTTAGGATTAGGGTATGCGTTAGGGTTAGGGTAGGGGTTAGGGTTAGGGTACGCGTTAGGGTGAGGGTAGTTATTAAACCTATCCCACTCTCTAGATACCCCTTAGCACGTAAAGGAATATTATTTGGGGGTCCAGCCATGGAGAAGAGTTTAGACACGAGGAGAAGATAAGGAACACACCCATTATCAATAAATCACATTAGAATTCTCTTTTTAACCTGTTCCTTAAATCACTAGTGCTTAGGAAATCTTTTGGAGGCAGAAGCCGTCATGGGTAGCTTAGGGTTAGGGTTTGGGTTAGGGTGAGGGCTAGAGTATGGCTTAGGGTACGGGTTCGGGTAGGGGTTCGGGTAGTGCGTAGGGTATGGGTTAGGGTTAGGCTTAGGGTTAGTGTTAGGATTAGGGCTCGGTTTAGGGTACGGGTTAGGATTAGGGTACGCGTTAGGATTAGGGTACGTGTTAGGGTTAGTGTACGCGTTAGGGTGAGGGTAGTTATTAAACCTATCCCACTCTCTAGATACCCCTTAGCACGTACAGGAATATTATTGGGGGTCCAGCCATGGAGAAGAGTTTAGACACTAGGAGAAGATAAGGAACACACCCATTATCACGAAATCACATTAGGATTCTCTTTTTAACCTGTTCCTTAAAACACTAGTGCTTAGGAAATCTATTGGAGGCAGAAGCAGTCAAGGGTAGCTTAGGGTTAGTGTTAGGGTTAGGGTGAGGGTTAGGGTATGGCTTAGGGTACGGGTTCAGGGAGGGGTTCGGGTAGGGCGTAGGGTATGGGTTAGGGTTAGGGTTAGGGTTAGTGTTAGGGTTAGGGCTCGGTTTAGGGTACGGGTTAGGATTAGGGTACGCGTTAGGGTTAGGGTAGGGGTTAGGGTTAGGGTACGCGATAGGGTGAGGGTAGTTATTAAACCTATCACACTCTCTAGATACCCCTTAGCACATAAAGGAATATTATTTGGGGGTCCATCCATGGAGAAGAGTTTAGACACGAGGAGAAGATAAGGACCACACCCATTATAAAGAAATCACATTAGGATTCTCTTTTTAACATGTTCCTTAAAACACTAGTGCTTAGGAAATCTATTGGAGGCAGAAGCCGTCAAGGGTAGCTTAGGGTTAGGGTTAGGGTTAGGGTGAGGGTTAGCGTACGGCCTAGGGCACGGGTTCGGGGAGGGGTTCGGGTAGGGCATAGGGTATGGGTTAGGGTTAGGGTTTGGGTTAGTGTTAGGGTTAGGGCTCGGTTTAGGGTACGGGTTAGGATTAGAGTACGTGTTAGGGTTAGTGTACGCGTTAGGGTGAGGGTAGTTATTAAACCAATTCCACTCTCTAGATACCCCTTAGCACGTACAGGAATATTATTGGGGGTCCAGCCATGGAGAAGAGTTTAGACACTAGGAGAAGATAAGGAACACACCCATTATCACGAAATCACATTAGGATTCTCTTTTTAACCTGTTCCTTAAAACACTAGTGCTTAGGAAATCTATTGGAGGCAGAAGCAGTCAAGGGTAGCTTAGGGTTAGTGTTAGGGTTAGGGTGAGGGTTAGGGTATGGCTTAGGGTACGGGTTCAGGGAGGGGTTCGGGTAGGGCGTAGGGTATGGGTTAGGGTTAGGGTTAGGGTTAGTGTTAGGGTTAGGGCTCGGTTTAGGGTACGGTTTAGGATTAGGGTACGCGTTAGGGTTAGGGTAGGGGTTAGGGTTAGGGTACGCGATAGGGTGAGGGTAGTTATTAAACCTATCACACTCTCTAGATACCCCTTAGCACATAAAGGAATATTATTTGGGGGTCCATCCATGGAGAAGAGTTTAGACACGAGGAGAAGATAAGGAACACACCCATTATCAAGAAATCACATTAGGATTCTCTTTTTAACATGTTCCTTAAAACACTAGTGCTTAGGAAATCTATTGGAGGCAGAAGCCGTCAAGGGTAGCTTAGGGTTAGGGTTAGGGTTAGGGTGAGGGTTAGGGTACGGCTTAGGGCACTGGTTCGGGGAGGTGTTCGGGTAGGGCGTAGGGTATGTGTTAGGGTTAGGGTTAGGGTTAGTGTTAGGGTTAGGGCTCGGTTTAGGGTACGGGTTAGGATTAGGGTACGTGTTAGGGTTAGTGTACGCGTTAGGGTGAGGGTAGTTATTAAACCTATTCCACTCTCTAGATACCCCTTAGCGCGTACAGGAATAGTATTGGGGGTCCAGCCATGGAGAAAAGTTTAGACACTAGGAGAAGATAAGGAACACACCCATTATCACGAAATCACATTAGGATTCTCTTTTTAACCTGTTCCTTAAAACACTAGTGCTTAGGAAATCTATTGGAGGCAGAAGCAGTCAAGGGTAGCTTAGGGTTAGTGTTAGGGTTAGGGTGAGGGTTAGGGTATGGCTTAGGGTACGGGTTCAGGGAGGGGTTCGGGTAGGGCGTAGGGTATGGGTTAGGGTTAGGGTTAGGGTTAGTGTTAGGGTTAGGGCTCGGTTTAGGGTATGGGTTAGGATTAGGGTACTCGTTAGGGTTAGGTTAGCGGTTAGGGTTAGGTTACGCGTTAGGGTGAGGGTAGTTATTAAACCTATCCCACTCTCTAGATACCCCTTAGCACGTAAAGGAATATTATTTGGGGGTCCAGCCATGGAGAAGAGTTTAGACACGAGGAGAATATAAGGAACACACCCATTATCAAGAAATCACATTAGGATTCCCTTTTTAACCTGTTCCTTAAAACACTAGTGCTTAGGAAATCTATTGGAGGCAGAAGCAGTCAAGGGTAGCTTAGGGTTAGGGTTAGGGTTAGGGTGAGGGTTAGGGTATGGCTTAGGGTACGGGTTCGGGGAGGGGTTCGGTTAGGGCGTAGGGTATGGTTTAGGATTAGCGTTAGGGTTAGTGTTAGGGTTAGGGCTCGGTTTAGGGTACGGGTTAGGATTAGGGTACGTGTTAGGTTTAGGGTAGGGGGTAGGGTTAGGGTACGCGTTAGGGTGGGTGTAGTTATTAAACCTATCACACTCTCTAGATACCCCTTAGCACGTAAAGGAATATTATTTGGGGGTCCAGCCATGGAGAAGAGTTTAGACACGAGGAGAAGATAAGGAACACACCCATTATCAAGAAATCACATTAGGATTCTCTTTTTAACCAGTTCCTTAAAACACTAGTGCTTAGGAAATCTATTGGAGGCAGAAGCCGTCAAGGGTAGCTTAGGGTTAGGGTTAGGGTTAGGGTGAGGGTTAGGGTACGGCTTACGATAAGGGTTCGGGGAGGGGTTCGTGTAGGGCGTAGGGTATGGGTTAGGGTTAGGGTTAGGGCTAGTGTTAGGGTTAGGGCTCGGTTTAGGGTACGGGTTAGGATTAGGGTATGCGTTAGGGTTAGGGTAGGGGTTAGGGTTAGGGTACGCGTTAGGGTGAGGGTAGTTATTAAACCTATCCCACTCTCTAGATACCCCTTAGCAGGTAAAGGAATATTATTTGGGGGTCCAGCCATGGAGAAGAGTTTAGACACGAGGAGAAGATAAGGAACACACCCATTATCAATAAATCACATTAGAATTCTCTTTTTAACCTGTTCCTTAAATCACTAGTGCTTAGGAAATCTTTTGGAGGCAGAAGCCGTCAAGGGTAGCTTAGGGTTAGGGTTTGGGTTAGGGTGAGGGCTAGGGTATGGCTTAGGGTACGGGTTCGGGGAGGGGTTCGGGTAGGGCGTAGGGTATGGGTTCGGGTTAGGGTTAGGGTTAGTGTTAGGATTAGGGCTCGGTTTAGGGTACGGGTTAGGATTAGGGTACGCGTTAGGGTTAGGGTAGGGGTTAGGGTTAGGGTACGCGATAGGGTGAGGGTAGTTATTAAACCTATCACACTCTCTAGATACCCCTTAGCACATAAAGGAATATTATTTGGGGGTCCATCCATGGAGAAGAGTTTAGACACGAGGAGAAGATAAGGAACACACCCATTATCAAGAAATCACATTAGGATTCTCTTTTTAACATGTTCCTTAAAACACTAGTGCTTAGGAAATCTATTGGAGGCAGAAGCCGTCAAGGGTAGCTTAGGGTTAGGGTTAGGGTTAGGGTGAGGGTTAGGGTACGGCTTAGGGCACTGGTTCGGGGAGGTGTTTGGGTAGGGCGTAGGGTATGGGTTAGGGTTAGGGTTAGGGTTAGTGTTAGGGTTAGGGCTCGGTTTAGGGTACGGGTTAGGATTAGGGTACGTGTTAGGGTTAGTGTACGCGTTAGGGTGAGGGTAGTTATTAAACCTATTCCACTCTCTAGATACCCCTTAGCACGTACAGGAATATTATTGGTGGTCCAGCCATGGAGAAGAGTTTAGACACTAGGAGAAGATAAGGAACACACCCATTATCACGAAATCACATTAGGATTCTCTTTTTAACCTGTTCCTTAAAACACTAGTGCTTAGGAAATCTATTGGAGGCAGAAGCAGTCAAGGGTAGCTTAGGGTTAGTGTTAGGGTTAGGGTGAGGGTTAGGGTATGGCTTAGGGTACGGGTTCAGGGAGGGATTCTGGTAGGGCGTAGGGTATGGGTTAGGGTTAGGGTTAGGGTTAGTGTTAGGGTTAGGGCTCGGTTTAGGGTACGGGTTAGGATTAGGGTACGCGTTAGGGTTAGGGTAGGGGTTAGGGTTAGGGTACGCGTTAGGGTGGGGGTAGTTATTAAACCTATCACACTCTCTAGATACCCCTTAGCACGTAAAGGAATATTATATGGGGGTCCAGCCTTGGAGAAGAGTTTAGACACGAGGAGAATATAAGGAACACACCCATTATCAAGAAATCACATTAGGATTCTCTTTTTAACCTGTTCCTTAAAACACTAGTGCTTAGAAAATCTATTGGAGGTAGAAGCAGTCAAGGGTAGCTTAGGGTTAGGGTTAGGGTTAGGGTGAGGGTTAGGGTATGGCTTAGGGTACGGGTTCGGGTAGGGGTTCGGGTAGGGCGTAGGGTATGGGTTAGGGTTAGGGTTAGGGTGAGTGTTAGGGTTAGGGCTCGGTTTAGGGTACGGTTTAGGATTAGGGTACGCGTTAGTGTTAGGGTAGGTGTTAGGGTTAGGGTACGCGATAGGGTGAGGTTAGTTATTAAACCTATCCCTCTCTCTAGATACCCGTTAGCACGTAAAGGAATATTATTTGGGGGTCCAGCCATGGAGAAGAGTTTAGACAATAGGAGAAGATAAGGAACACACCCATTATCAAGAAATCACATTAGGATTCTCTTTTTAACCTGTTCCTTAAAACACTAGTGCTTAGGAAATCTATTGGAGGCAGAAGCAGTCAAGGGTAGCTTAGGGTTAGGGTTAGGGTTAGGGTGAGGGTTAGGGTATGGCTTAGGGTACGGGTTCGGGGAGGGGTTCGGGTAGGGCGTAGGGTATGGGTTAGGGTTAGGGTTAGGGCTAGTGTTAGGGTTAGGGCTCGGTTTAGGGTACGGGTTAGGATTAGGGTACGCGTTAGTGTTAGGGTAGGGGTAAGGGTTAGGGTACGCGTTAGGGTGAGGGTAGTTATTAAACCTATCCCACTCTCTAGATACCCGTTAGCACGTAAAGGAATATTATTTGGGGGTCCAGCCATGGAGAAGAGTTTAGACAATAGGAGAAGATAAGGAACACACCCATTATCAAGAAATCACATTAGGATTCTCTTTTTAACCTGTTCCTTAAAACACTAGTGCTTAGGAAATCTATTGGAGGCAGAAGCAGTCAAGGGTAGCTTAGGGTTAGGGTTAGGGTTAGGGTGAGGGTTAGGGTATGGCTTAGGGTACGGGTTCGGGGAGGGGTTCGGGTAGGGCGTAGGGTATGGGTTAGGGTTAGGGTTAGGGCTAGTGTTAGGGTTAGGGCTCGGTTTAGGGTACGGGTTAGGATTAGGGTACGCGTTAGGGTTAGGGTAGGGGTAAGGGTTAGGGTACGCGTTAGGGTGAGGGTAGTTATTAAACCTATCCCACTCTCTAGATACCCCTTAGCACGTAAAGGAATATTATTTTGGGGTCCAGCCATGGAGAAGAGTTTCGACACTAGGATAAGATAAAGATCACACCCATTATAAAGAAATCACATTAGGATTCTCTTTTTAACCTATTCCTTAAAACACTAGTGCTGAGGAAATCTATTGGAGGCAGAAGCAGTCAAGGGTAGCTTAGTGTTAGGGTTAGGGTTAGGGTGAGGGTTAGGGTACGGGTTCGGGGACGGGTTCGGGAAGGGCGTAGGGTATGGGTTAGGATTAGGGTACGCGTTAGGGTTAGGTTATGGGTTAGGGTTAGGGTACGCATTAGGGTGAGGGTAGTTATTAAACCTATCCCACTCTCTAGATACCCCTTAGCACGTAAAGGAATATTATTTGGGGGTCCAGCCATGGAGAAGAGTTTAGACACTAGGAGAAGATAAGGAACACACCCATTATCACGAAATCACATTAGGATTCTCTTTTTAACCTGTTCCTTAAAACACTAGTGCTTAGGAAATCTATTGGAGGCAGAAGCAGTCAAGGGTAGCTTAGGGTTAGGGTTAGGGTTAGGGTGAGGGCTAGGGTATGGCTTAGGGTACGGGTTCGGGGAGGGGTTCGGGTAGGGCATAGGGTATGGGTTAGGGTTAGGGTTAGGGTTAGTGTTAGGGTTAGGGCTCGGTTTAGGGTACGGGTTAGGATTAGGGAACGCGTTAGGGTTAGGGTAGGGGTTAGGGTTAGGGTACGTGTTAGGGTGAGGGTAGTTATTAAACCTATCACAATCTCTAGATACCCCTTAGCACATAAAGGAATATTATTTGGGGGTCCAGCCATGGAGAAGAGTTTAGACACGAGGAGAAGATAAGGAACACACCCATTATCAAGAAATCACATTAGGATTCTCTTTTTAACCTGTTCCTTAAAACACTAGTGCTTAGGAAATCTATTGGAGGCAGAAGCCGTCAAGGGTAGCTTAGGGTTAGGGTTAGGGTTAGGGTGAGGGTTAGGGTACGGCTTAGGGCACGGGTTCGGGGAGGGGTTCGGGTAGGGCGTAGGGTATGGGTTAGGGTTAGGGTTAGGGTTAGTGTTAGGGTTAGGGCTCGTTATAGGGTACGGGTTAGGATTAGGGTACGTGTTAGGGTTAGTGTACGCGTTAGGGTGAGGGTAGTTATTAAACCTATTCCACTCTCTAGATACCCCTTAGCACGTACAGGAATATTATTGGGGGTCCAGGTATGGAGAAGAGTTTAGACACTAGGAGAAGATAAGGAACACACCCATTATCACGAAATCACATTAGGATTCTCTTTTTAACCTGTTCCTTAAAACACTAGTGCTTAGGAAATCTATTGGAGGCAGAAGCAGTCAAGGGTAGCTTAGGGTTAGTGTTAGGGTTAGGGTGAGGGTTAGGGTATGGCTTAGGGTACGGGTTCAGGGAGGGGTTCGGGTAGGGCGTAGGGTATGGGTTAGGGTTAGGGTTAGGGTTAGTGTTAGGGTTAGGGCTCGGTTTAGGGTACGGGTTAGGATTAGGGTACGCGTTAGGGTTAGGGTAGGGGTTAGGGTTAGGGTACGCGATAGGTTGAGGTTAGTTATTAAACCTATCCCACTCTCTAGATACCCCTTAGCACGTAAAGGAATATTATTTGGGGGTCCAGCCATGGAGAAGAGTTTAGACACTAGGAGAAGATAAGGAACACACCCATTATCAAGAAATCACATTAGGATTCTCTTTTTAACCTGTTCCTTAAAACACTAGTGCTTAGGAAATCTATTGGAGGCAGAAGCAGTCAAGGGTAGCTTAGGGTTAGGGTTAGGGTTAGGGTGAGGGTTAGGGTATGGCTTAGGGTACGGGTTCGGGGAGGGGTTCGAGTAGGGCGTAGGGTATGGGTTAGGGTTAGGTTTAGGGTTAGTGTTAGGGTTAGGGCTCGGTTTAGGTACGGGTTAGGATTATGGAACACGTTAGGGTTAGGGTAGGGGTTAGGGTTAGGGTACGTGTTAGGGTGAGGGTAGTTATTAAACCTATCACACTCTCTAGATACCCCTTAGCACATAAAGGAATATTATTTGGGGGTCCAGCCATGGAGAAGAGTTTAGACACGAGGAGAAGATAAGGAACACACCCATTATCAAGAAATCACATTAGGATTCTCTTTTTAACCTGTTCCTTAAAACACTAGTGCTTTGGAAATCTATTGGAGGCAGAAGCAGTCAAGGGTAGCTTAGGGTTAGGGAGAGTGTTAGGGTATGGCTTAGGGTACGGGTTCGGGGAGGGGTTCGGGTAGGGCGTAGGGTATGGGTTAGGGTTAGGGTTAGGGTTAGTGTTAGGGTTAGGGCTCGGTTTAGGGTACGGGTTAGGATTAGGGTACGCGTTAGGGTTAGGGTAGGGGTTAGGGTTAGGGTACGCGATAGGGTGAGGGTAGTTATTAAACCTATCACACTCTCTAGATACCCCTTAGCACATAAAGGAATATTATTTGGGGGTCCATCCATGGAGAAGAGTTTAGACACGAGGAGAAGATAAGGAACACACCCATTATCAAGAAATCACATTAGGATTCTCTTTTTAACATGTTCCTTATAACACTAGTGCTTAGGAAATCTATTGGAGGCAGAAGCCGTCAAGGGTAGCTTATGGTTAGGGTTAGGGTTAGGGTGAGGGTTAGGGTACGGCTTAGGGCACTGGTTCGGGGAGGTGTTTGGGTAGGGCGTAGGGTATGGGTTAGGGTTAGGGTTAGGGTTAGTGTTAGGGTTAGGGCTCGGTTTAGGGTACGGGTTAGGATTAGGGTACGTGTTAGGGTTAGTGTACGCGTTAGGGTGAGGGTAGTTATTAAACCTATTCCACTCTCTAGATACCCCTTAGCACGTACAGGAATATTATTGGTGGTCCAGCCATGGAGAAGAGTTTAGACACTAGGAGAAGATAAGGAACACACCCATTATCACGAAATCACATTAGGATTCTCTTTTTAACCTGTTCCTTAAAACACTAGTGCTTAGGAAATCTATTGGAGGCAGAAGCAGTCAAGGGTAGCTTAGGGTTAGTGTTAGGGTTAGGGTGAGGGTTAGGGTATGGCTTAGGGTACGGGTTCAGGGAGGGGTTCGGGTAGGGCGTAGGGTATGGGTTAGGGTTAGGGTTAGGGTTAGTGTTAGGGTTAGGGCTCGGTTTAGGGTACGGGTTAGGATTAGGGTACGCGTTAGGGTTAGGGTAGGGGTTAAGGTTAGGGTACGCGTTAGGGTGGGGGTAGTTATTAAACCTATCACACTCTCTAGATACCCCTTAGCACGTAAAGGAATATTATTTGGGGGTCCAGCCTTGGAGAAGAGTTTAGACACGAGGAGAATATAAGGAACACACCCATTATCAAGAAATCACATTAGGATTCTCTTTTTAACCTGTTCCTTAAAACACTAGTGCTTAGGAAATCTATTGGAGGCAGAAGCAGTCAAGGGTAGCTTAGTGTTAGGGTTAGGGTTAGGGTGAGGGTTAGGGTACGGGTTCGGGGACGGGTTCGGGAAGGGCGTAGGGTATGGGTTAGGATTAGGGTACGCGTTAGGGTTAGGGTATGGGTTAGGGTTAGGGTACGCATTAGGGTGAGGGTAGTTATTAAACCTATCCCACTCTCTAGATACCCCTTAGCACGTAAAGGAATATTATTTGGGGGTCCAGCCATGGAGAAGAGTTTAGACACTAGGAGAAGATAAGGAACACACCCATTATCACGAAATCACATTAGGATTCTCTTTTTAACCTGTTCCTTAAAACACTAGTGCTTAGGAAATCTATTGGAGGCAGAAGCAGTCAAGGGTAGCTTAGGGTTAGGGTTAGGGTTAGGGTGAGGGCTAGGGTATGGCTTAGGGTACGGGTTCGGGGAGGGGTTCGGGTAGGGCATAGGGTATGGGTTAGGGTTAGGGTTAGGGTTAGTGTTAGGGTTAGGGCTCGGTTTAGGGTACGGGTTAGGATTAGGGAACGCGTTAGGGTTAGGGTAGGGGTTAGGGTTAGGGTACGTGTTAGGGTGAGGGTAGTTATTAAACCTATCACAATCTCTAGATACCCCTTAGCACATAAAGGAATATTATTTGGGGGTCCAGCCATGGAGAAGAGTTTAGACACGAGGAGAAGATAAGGAACACACCCATTATCAAGAAATCACATTAGGATTCTCTTTTTAACCTGTTCCTTAAAACACTAGTGCTTAGGAAATCTATTGGAGGCAGAAGCAGTCAAGGGTAGCTTAGGGTTAGGGTTTGGGTTAGGGTGAGGGCTAGGGTATGGCTTAGGGTACGGGTTCGGGGAGGGGTTCGGGTAGGGCGTAGGGTATGGGTTAGGGTTAGGGTTAGGGTTAGTGTTAGGATTAGGGCTCGGTTTAGGGTACGGGTTAGGATTAGGGTACGCGTTAGGGTTAGGGTAGGGGTTAGGGTTAGGGTACGCGATAGGGTGAGGGTAGTTATTAAACCTATCACACTCTCTAGATACCCCTTAGCACATAAAGGAATATTATTTGGGGGTCCATCCATGGAGAAGAGTTTAGACACGAGGAGAAGATAAGGAACACACCCATTATCAAGAAATCACATTAGGATTCTCTTTTTAACATGTTCCTTAAAACTCTAGTGCTTAGGAAATCTATTGGAGGCAGAAGCCGTCAAGGGTAGCTTAGGGTTAGGGTTAGGGTTAGGGTGAGGGTTAGGGTACGGCTTAGGGCACGGGTTCGGGGAGGGGTTCGGGTAGGGCGTAGGGTATGGGTTAGGGTTAGGGTTAGGGTTAGTGTTAGGGTTAGGGCTCGTTATAGGGTACGGGTTAGGATTAGGGTACGTGTTAGGGTTAGTGTACGCGTTAGGGTGAGGGTAGTTATTAAACCTATTCCACTCTCTAGATACCCCTTAGCACGTACAGGAATATTATTGGGGGTCCAGGTATGGAGAAGAGTTTAGACACTAGGAGAAGATAAGGAACACACCCATTATCACGAAATCACATTAGGATTCTCTTTTTAACCTGTTCCTTAAAACACTAGTGCTTAGGAAATCTATTGGAGGCAGAAGCAGTCAAGGGTAGCTTAGGGTTAGTGTTAGGGTTAGGGTGAGGGTTAGGGTATGGCTTAGGGTACGGGTTCAGGGAGGGGTTCGGGTAGGGCGTAGGGTATGGGTTAGGGTTAGGGTTAGGGTTAGTGTTAGGGTTAGGGCTCGGTTTAGGGTACGGGTTAGGATTAGGGTACGCGTTAGGGTTAGGGTAGGGGTTAGGGTTAGGGTACGCGATAGGTTGAGGTTAGTTATTAAACCTATCCCACTCTCTAGATACCCCTTAGCACGTAAAGGAATATTATTTGGGGGTCCAGCCATGGAGAAGAGTTTAGACACTAGGAGAAGATAAGGAACACACCCATTATCAAGAAATCACATTAGGATTCTCTTTTTAACCTGTTCCTTAAAACACTAGTGCTTAGGAAATCTATTGGAGGCAGAAGCAGTCAAGGGTAGCTTAGGGTTAGGGTTAGGGTTAGGGTGAGGGTTAGGGTATGGCTTAGGGTACGGGTTCGGGGAGGGGTTCGAGTAGGGCGTAGGGTATGGGTTAGGGTTAGGTTTAGGGTTAGTGTTAGGGTTAGGGCTCGGTTTAGGGTACGGGTTAGGATTAGGGTACGCGTTAGGGTTAGGGTAGGGGTTAGGGTTAGGGTACGCGTTAGGGTGGGGGTAGTTATTAAACCTATCACACTCTCTAGATACCCTTTAGCACGTAAAGGAATATTATTTGGGGGTCCAGCCATGGAGAAGAGTTTAGACACGAGGAGAAGATAAGGAACACACCCATTATCAAGAAATCACATTAGGATTCTCTTTTTAACCTGTTTCTTAAAACACTAGTGCTTAGGAAATCTATTGGAGGCAGAAGCAGTCAAGGGTAGCTTAGGGTTAGGGTTAGGGTTAGGGTGAGGGTTAGGGTACGGCTTAGGGTACGGGTTCGGGGAGGGGTTCGGGTAGGGCGTAGGGTATGGGTTAGGGTTAGGGTTAGGGCTAGTGTTAGGGTTAGGGCTCGGTTTAGGGTATGGTTTAGGATTAGGGTACGCGTTAGGGTTAGGGTAGGGGTTAGGGTACGGGTTCGGGGAGGGGTTCGGGTAGGGCATAGGGTATGGGTTAGGGTTAGGTTTAGGGTTAGTGTTAGGGGTAGGGCTCGGTTTAGGTACGGGTTAGAATTATGGAACACGTTAGGGTTAGGGTAGGGGTTAGGGTTAGGGTACGTGTTAGGGTGAGGGTAGTTATTAAACCTATCACACTCTCTAGATACCCCTTAGCACATAAAGGAATATTATTTGGGGGTCCAGCCATGGAGAAGAGTTTAGACACGAGGAGAAGATAAGGAACACACCCATTATCAAGAAATCACATTAGGATTCTCTTTTTAACCTGTTCCTTAAAACACTAGTGCTTAGGAAATCTATTGGAGGCAGAAGCCATCAAGGGTAGCTTAGGGTTAGGGTTAGGGTTAGGGTGAGGGTTAGGGTACGGCTTAGGGTACGGGTTCGGGGAGGGGTTCGGGTAGGGCGTAGGGTATGGGTTAGGGTTAGGGTTAGGGCTAGTGTTAGGGTTAGGGCTCGGTTTAGGGTACGGGTTAGGATTAGGGTACGCGTTAGGGTTAGGGTAGGGGTTAGGGTTAGGGTACGCGTTAGGGTGAGGGTAGTTATTAAACCTATCCCACTCTCTAGATACCCCTTAGCACGTAAAGGAATATTATTTGGGGGTCCAGCCATGGAGAAGAGTTTAGACACTAGGAGAAGATAAGGAACACACCCATTATCAAGAAATCACATTAGGATTCTCTTTTTAACCTGTTCCTTAAAACACTAGTGCTTAGGAAATCTATTGGAGGCAGAAGCAGTCAAGGGTAGCTTAGGGTTAGGGTTAGGGTTAGGGTGAGGGTTAGGGTACGGCTTAGGGTACGGGTTCGGGGAGGGGTTCGGGTAGGGCGTAGGCTATGGGTTAGGGTTAGGGTTAGGGTTAGTGTTAGGGTTAGGGCTCGGTTTAGGGTACGGGTTAGGATTAGGGTACGCGTTAATGTTAGGGTAGGGGTTAGGGTTAGGGTATGCGATAGGGTGAGGTTAGTTATTAAACCTATCCCACTCTCTAGATACCCCTTAGCACGTAAAGGAATATTATTTGGGGGTCCAGCCATGGAGAAGAGTTTAGACACTAGGAGAAGATAAGGAACACACCCATTATCAAGAAATCACATTAGGATTCTCTTTTTAACCTGTTCCTTAAAACACTAGTGCTTTGGAAATCTATTGGAGGCAGAAGCAGTCAAGGGTAGCTTAGGGTTAGGGTGAGTGTTAGGGTATGGCTTAGGGTACGGGTTCGGGGAGGGGTTCGGGTAGGGCGTAGGGTATGGGTTAGGGTTAGGGTTAGGGTTAGTGTTAGGGTTAGGGCTCGGTTTAGGGTACGGGTTAGGATTAGGGTACGCGTTAGTGTTAGGGTAGGTGTTAGGGTTAGGGTACGCGATAGGGTGAGGTTAGTTATTAAACCTATCCCACTCTCTAGATACCCCTTAGCACGTAAAGGAATATTATTTGGGGGTCCAGCCATGGAGAAGAGTTTAGGCACTAGGAGAAGATAAGGAACACACCCATTATCAAGAAATCACATTAGGATTCTCTTTTTAACCTGTTCCTTAAAACACTAGTGCTTAGGAAATCTATTGGAGGCAGAAGCAGTGAAGGGTAGCTTAGGGTTAGGGTTAGGGTTAGGGTGAGGGTTAGGGTATGGCTTAGGGTACGGGTTCGGGGAGGGGTTCGGGTAGGGCGTAGGGTATGGGTTAGGGTTAGGGTTAGGGTTAGTGTTAGGGTTAGGGCTCGGTTTAGGGTACGGGTTAGGATTAGGGTACGCGTTAGGGTTAGGGTAGGGGTTAGGGTTAGGGTACGCGTTAGGGTGGGGGTAGTTATTAAACCTATCACACTCTCTAGATACCCCTTAGCACGTAAAGGAATATTATTTGGGGGTCCAGCCATGGAGAAGAGTTTAGACACGAGGAGAAGATAAGGAACACACCCATTATCAAGAAATCACATTAGGATTCTCTTTTTAACCTGTTCCTTAAAACACTAGTGCTTAGGAAATCTGTTGGAGGCAGAAGCAGTCAAGGGTAGCTTAGGGTTAGGGTTAGGGTTAGGGTGAGGGTTAGGGTACGGCTTAGGGTACGGGTTCGGGGAGGGGTTCGGGTAGGGCGTAGGCTATGGGTTAGGTTTAGGGTTAGGGTTAGTGTTAGGGTTAGGGCTCGGTTTAGGTTACGGGTTAGTATTAGGTTACGCGTTAATGTTAGGTTAGGGGTTAGGGTTAGGGTATGCGATAGGGTGAGGTTAGTTATTAAACCTATCCCACTCTCTAGATACCCCTTAGCACGTAAAGGAATATTATTTGGGGGTCCAGCCATGGAGAAGAGTTTAGACACTAGGAGAAATAAGGAACACACCCATTATCAAGAAATCACATTAGGATTCTCTTTTTAACCTGTTCCTTAAAACACTAGTGCTTAGGAAATCTATTGGAGGCAGAAGCAGTCAAGGGTAGCTTAGGGTTAGGGTTAGGGTTAGGGTGAGGGTTAGGGTATGGCTTAGGGTACGGGTTCGGGGAGGGGTTCGGGTAGGGCGTAGGGTATGTGTTAGGGTTAGGGTTAGGGCTAGTGTTAGGGTTAGGGCTCGGTTTGGGGTACGGGTTAGGATTAGGGTACGCGTTAGGGTTAGTGTAGGGGTTAGGGTTAGGGTACACGTTAGGGTGAGGGTAGTTATTAAACCTATCACACTCTCTAGATACCCCTTAGCACGTAAAGGAATATTATTTGGGGGTCCAGCCATGGAAAAGAGTTTAGACAAGAGGAGAAGATAAGGAACACACCCATTATCAAGAAATCACATTAGGATTCTCTTTTTAACCTGTTCCTTAAATCACTAGTGCTTAGGAAATCTATTGGAGGCAGAAGCCGTCTAGGGTAGCTTAGGGTTAGGGTTAGGGTTAGGGTTAGGGTGAGGGTTAGGGTACGGCTTAGGGTACGGGTTCGGGGAGGGATTCGGGTAGGGCGTAGGGTATGGGTTAGAGTTAGGGTTAGGGTTAGTGTTAGGGTTAGGGCTCGGTTAAGGGTTCGGGTTAGGATTAGGGTACGCGTTAGTGTTAAGGTAGGGGTTAGGGTTAGGGTACGCTTTAGGGTGAGGGTAGTTATTAAACCTATCCCACTCTCTAGATCCCCCTTAGCACGTAAAGGAATATTATTTGGGGGTCCAGCCATGGAGAAGAGTTTAGACACTAGGAGAAGATAAGGAACACACCCATTATCAAGAAATCACATTAGGATTCTCTTTTTAACCTGTTCCTTAAAACACTAGTGCTTAGGAAATCTATTGGAGGCAGAAGCAGTCAAGGGTAGCTTAGGGTTAGGGTTAGGGTGAGGGTGAGGGTTAGGGTACGGCTTAGGGTACAGGTTCGGGGAGGGGTTCGGGTAGGGCGTAGGCTATGGGTTAGGGTTAGGGTTAGGGTTAGTGTTAGGGTTAGGGCTCGGGTTAGGGTACGGTTTAGGATTAGGGTACGCGTTAGTGTTAGGGTAGGGGTTAGGGTTAGGGTATGCGATAGGGTGAGGTTAGTTATTAAACCTATCCCACTCTCTAGATACTCTTTAGCACGTAAAGGAATATTATTTGGGGGTCCAGCCATGGAGAAGAGTTTAGACACTAGGAGAAGATAAGGAACACACCCATTATCAAGAAATCACATTAGGATTCTCTTTTTAACCTGTTCCTTAAAACACTAGTGCTTAGGAAATCTATTGGAGGCAGAAGCAGTGAAGGGTAGCTTAGGGTTAGGGTTAGGGTTAGGGTGAGGGTTAGGGTACGGCTTAGGGTACGGGTTCGGGGAGGGGTTCGGGTAGGGCGTAGGGTATGGGTTAGGGTTAGGGTTAGGGTTAGTGTTAGGGTTAGGGCTCAGTTTAGGGTACGGGTTAGGATTAGGGTACGCGTTCGGGTTAGGGTAGGGGTTAGGGTTAGGGTACGCGATAGGGTGAGGTTAGTTATTAAACCTATCCAACTCTCTAGATACCCCTTAGCACGTAAAGGAATATTATTTGGGGTCCAGCCATGGAAAAGAGTTTAGATAAGAGGAGAAGATAAGGAACACACCCATTATCAAGAAATCACATTAGGATTCTCTTTTTAACCTGTTCCTTAAATCACTAGTGCTTAGGAAATCTATTGGAGGCAGAAGCCGTCAAGGGTAGCTTAGGGTTAGGGTTAGGGTTAGGGTGAGGGTTAGGGTACGGCTTAGGGTACGGGTTCGGGGAGCGGTTCGGGTAGGGCGTAGGGTATGGGTTAGAGTTAGGGTTAGGGTTAGTGTTAGGGTTAGGGCTCGGTTAAGGGTACGGGTTAGGATTAGGGTACGCGTTAGTGTTAGTTTAGGGGTTAGGGTTAGGGTACGCTTTAGGGTGAAGGTAGTTATTAAACCTATCCCACTCTCTAGATACCCCTTAGCACGTAAAGGAATATTATTTGGGGGTCCAGCCATGGAGAAGGGTTTAGACACTAGGAGAAGATAAGGAACACACCCATTATCAAGAAATCACAATATGATTCTCTTTTTAAACTGTTTCTTAAAACACTAGTGCTTAGGAAATCTATTGGAGGCAGAAGCAGTCAAGGGTAGCTTAGGGTTAGGGTTAGGGTTAGGGTGAGGGTTAGGGTACGGCTTAGGGTACGGGTTCGGGGAGGGATTCGGGTAGGGCGTAGGGTATGGGTTAGGGTTAGGGTTAGGGTTAGTGTTAGGGTTAGGGCTCGGTTTAGGGTATGGGTTAGGATTAGGGTACTCGTTAGGGTTAGGGTAGCGGTTAGGGTTAGGTTACGCGTTAGGGTGAGGGTAGTTATTAAACCTATCCCACTCTCTAGATACCCCTTAGCACGTAAAGGAATATTATTTGGGGGTCCAGCCATGGAGAAGAGTTTAGACACGAGGAGAAGATAAGGAACACACCCATTATCAAGAAATCACATTAGGATTCTCTTTTTAACCTGTTCCTTAAAACACTAGTGCTTAGGAAATCTATTGGAGGCAGAAGCAGTCAAGGGTAGCTTAGGGTTAGGGTTAGGTTTAGGGTGAGGGTTAGGGTACGGCTTAGGGCACGGGTTCGGGGAGGGGTTCGGGTAGGGCGTAGGGTATGGGTTAGGGTTAGGGTTAGGGCTAGTGTTAGGGTTAGGGCTCGGTTTAGGGTACGGGTTAGGATTAGGGTACGCGTTAGGGTTAGGGTAAGGGTTAGGGTTAGGGTACGCGTTAGGGTGAGGGTAGTTATTAAACCTATCCCACTCTCTAGATACCCCTTAGCACGTAAAGGAATATTATTTGGGGGTCCAGCCATGGAGAAGAGTTTAGACACGAGGAGAAGATAAGGAACACACTCATTATCAAGAAATCACATTAGGATTCTCTTTTTAACCTGTTCCTTAAAACACTAGTGCTTAGGAAATCTATTGGAGGCAGAAGCAGTCAAGGGTAGCTTAGGGTTAGGGTTAGGTTTAGGGTGAGGGTTAGGGTACGGCTTAGGGTACGGGTTCGGGGAGGGGTTCGTGTAAGGCGTAGGGTATGGGTTAGGGTTAGGGTTAGGGCTAGTGTTAGGGTTAGGGCTCGGTTTAGGGTACGGGTTAGGATTAGGGTACGCGTTAGTGTTAGGGTAAGGGATAGGGTTAGGGTACGCGTTAGGGTGAGGGTAGTTATTAAACCTATCCCACTCTCTAGATACCCCTTAGCACGTAAAGGAATATTATTTGGGGGTCCAGCCATGGAGAAGAGTTTAGACACGAGGAGAAGATAAGGAACACACCCATTATCAAGAAATCACATTAGGATTCTCTTTTTAACCTGTTCCTTAAAACACTAGTGCTTAGGAAATCTATTGGAGGCAGAAGCAGTGAAGGGTAGCTTAGGGTTAGGGTTAGGGTTAGGGTGAGGGTTAGGGTACGGCTTAGGGTACGGGTTCGGGGAGGGGTTCGGGTAGGGCGTAGGCTATGGGTTACGGTTAGGGTTAGGGTTAGTGTTAGGGTTAGGGCTCGGTTTAGGGTACGGGTTAGGATTAGGGTACGCGTTAGTGTTAGGTTAGGGGTTAGGGTTAGGGTATGCGATAGGGTGAGGTTAGTTATTAAACCTATCCCACTCTCTAGATACCCTTTAGCACGTAAAGGAATATTATTTGGGGGTCCAGCCATGGAGAAGAGTTTAGACACTAAGAGAAGATAAGGAACACACCCATTATCAAGAAATCACATTAGGATTCTCTTTTTAACCTGTTCCTTAAAACACTAGTGCTTAGGAAATCTATTGGAGGCAGAAGCAGTCAAGGGTAGCTTAGGGTTAGGGTTAGGTTTAGGGTGAGGGTTAGGGTATGGCTTAGGGTACGGGTTCGGGGAGGGGTTCGGGTAGGGCGTAGGGTATGGGTTAGGGTTAGGGTTAGGGCTAGTGTTAGGGTTAGGGCTCGGTTTGGGGTACGGGTTAGGATTAGGGTACGCGTTAGGGTTAGGGTAGGGGTTAGGGTTAAGGTGCACGTTAGGGTGAGGATAGTTAATAAAACTATCACACTCTCTAGATACCCATTAGCACGTAAAGGAATATTATTTGGGGGTCCAGCCATGGAAAAGAGTTTAGACAAGAGGAGAAGATAAGGAACACACCCATTATCAAGAAATCACATTAGGATTCTCTTTTTAACCTGTTCCTTAAATCACTAGTGCTTAGGAAATCTATTGGAGGCAGAAGCCGTCAAGGGTAGCTTAGGGTTAGGGTTAGGGTTAGGGTGAGGGTTAGGGTACGGCTTAGGGTACGGGTTCGGGGAGGGGTTCGGGTAGGGCGTAGGGTATGGGTTAGAGTTAGGGTTAGGGTTCGTGTTAGGGTTAGGGCTCGGTTAAGGGTACGGGTTAGGATTAGGGTACGCGTTAGTGTTAGGTTAGGGGTTAGGGTTAGGGTACGCTTTAGGGTGAGGGTAGTTATTAAACCTATCCCACTCTCTAGATACCCCTTAGCACGTAAAGGAATATTATTTGGGGGTCAGCCATGGAGAAGGGTTTAGACACTAGGAGAAGATAAGGAACACACCCATTATCAAGAAATCACATTAGGATTGTCTTTTTAACCTGTTCCTTAAAACACTAGTGTTTAGGAAATCTATTGGAGGCAGAAGCAGTCAAGGGTAGCTTAGCATTAGGGTGAGGGTTAGGGTACGGCTTAGGGTACGGGTTAGGTGAGGGGTTCCGGTAGGGCGTAGGGTATGGGTTAGGGTTAGGGTTAGGGTTAGTGTTAGGGTTAGGGCTCGGTTTAGGGTACGGTTTAGGATTAGTGTATGCGTTAGTGTTAGGGTAGGGGTTAGGGTTAGGGTACGCATTAGGGTTAGGGTAGTTATTAAACCTATCCCACTCTGTAGATACCCCTTAGCACGTAAAGGAATATTATTTGGGGGTCCAGCCATGGAGAAGAGTTTCGACACTAGGATAAGATAAAGCTCACACCCATTATAAAGAAATCACATTAGGATTCTCTTTTTAACCTATTCCTTAAAATACTAGTGCTGAGGAAATCTATTGGAGGCAGAAGCAGTCAAGGGTAGCTTAGGGTTAGGGTTAGGTTTAGGGTGCGGGTTAGGGTACGACTTACGGTACGGGTTCGGTAACGGGTTCGGGAAGGGCGTAGGGTATGGGTTAGGATTAGTGTTAGGGTTAGTGTTAGGGTTAGGGCTCGGTTTAGGGTATGGTTTAGGATTAGGGTACGCGTTAGTGTTAGGGTAGGGTTTACGGTTAGGGTACACGTTAGGGTTAGGGTCGTTATTATACCTATCCCACTCTCTAGATACCCCTTAGCACGTAAAGGAATATCATTTGGGGGTCTAGCCATGGAGAAGAGTTTAGACACTAGGATAAGATAAGGAACACACCCATTATCAAGAAATCACATTAGGATTCTCATTTTAACCTGTTCCTTAAAACACTAGTCCTTAGGAAATCTATTGGAGGCAGAAGCAGTCAAGGGTAGCTTAGGGTTACGGTTAGGGTGAGGGTGAGGGTTAGGGTACGGTTTAGGGTATGGGTTCGGGGAGGGGTTCGGGTAGGGCGTAGAGTATGGTTTAGGGTTAGGTTTAGGGTTAGGGTTAGTGTTAGGGCTCGGTTTAGGGTACGGGTTAGGATTAGAGTACGCGTTAAAGTTAGGGTAGGTGTTAGGGTTAGGGTACGCGTTAGGGTTTGGGTAGTTATTAAACCAATCCCACTCTCTAGATACCCCTAAGCACATAAAGGAATATTATTTTGGGGTCCAGCCATGGAGAAGAGTTTAGACACTAGGATAAGAGAAGGAACACACCCATTATCAAGAAATCACTTTAGGATTCTCTTTTTAACCTGTTCCTTAATACACTAGTGCTTAGGAAATCTATTGGAGGCAGAAGCAGTCAAGGGTAGCTTAGGTTTAGGGTTAGGGTTAGTGTGAAGGTTAGGGTACGGCTTAGGGTTCGGGTTCGGGGAGGCGTTATGCTATGGCGTAGGGTATGGGTTAGGGTTAGGGTTAGGGTTAGTGTTAGGGTTAGGGCTCGGTTTTGGGTACGGGTTAGGATTAGGGTACGCGTTAGGGTTAGGGTCGGGGTTAGCGTTACGGTACGCGTTAGGGTGAGGGTAGTTATTAAACCTATCCCACTCTCTAGATACCACTTAGCACGTAAAGGAATATTATTTGGGGGTCCAGCCATGGAGAAGAGTTTAGACACTAGGATAAGATAAGGAACACACCCATTATCAAGAAATCACATTAGGATTCTCTTTTTTACTTGTTCCTTAAAACACTAGTGCTTAGGAACTCTATTGGAGGCAGAAGCCGTCAAGGGTAGCTTAGGGTTAGGGTTAGGGTTAAGTTTAGGGTGAGGGTTACGGTACAGCTTCAGGCCCTCTTCTGGTTCCGGGGGGCAGGCTGAGCCTGTGGTTAATTCTTCTTCCTGATGGGAAAATAGAGTGACCTGTGCCTGTCCCAAAACATAGAGCTAGTCTCTCATTGGTTCCCCTTCTTCCCATTCATCTTCAGAACAAATTGCAACCTGTACGGAACAGGAGGTTAAAGGTGCTGATGCTCCAAGTAGGGAGGTTGCTAGTAAAGCGGCTGGAATGGCGAACCGGAGCACAAGGAGGTGAGAAATGAGGTGCGTTTTAGAAACCTTTCCCGATCACACGGTGTACCATCTTCTGGGTTTCTCATGCATCTTTTTGATGTAGGAAGATGACCTTGTACCTGGAGATTTGGGACCCATGGGCTGGGTACCACGCAGTATTACTTTAAAGGGTCTGCGTTGGCTCACCCAACCTCACCAAACCTCTCAGCCCCAAGAGTGTCCACCCTTATGTCTCATCCAGCTGTGGGTCCAGATATGGTCAATCCAGGTTGCATCACAGCCCCTGAATGAATTGTGTGAGTAATTCTCTCTCTTTCACTGTCTTTGTTTCATGGGTTTTTAAAAGTAATTTATTTTTATAATGGGGTTTAGCTGCTTTTCACTGCTGTGTTTATGCCGCTTTACACCCACTTGACTCACTTACGGAGAGATATCAATACATAGGTTTGAAGATTCTTACTAGTCAGAAATATTCTTGTGCGATGAATAGGGGGTGTTGAGTCCAGTTCACTGAGCAAGGAGTAAGTGTTGTCTATTACATATTGGGTTTATGGAACGGTATGTTGGCTAATTTGAAACCCTTGTTTTATGCATCACCCCACCTCACCTTTCCCGTTAAGCAGCCATATTGTGTTTTCTAAATGTGTGATTCTCTTCTGTTTTATAATTCAGTTCAAGTGTAACGGTTTTTACATTCCCTCTATAAGTGATATCTTATGATAAGTGTCTTTTTCTGTGTGACTTATTTCACTTAGAATCGTTGTACCTAAATCCACTCATCATGCTGCTACTAACATTATGACATTGATGTCATGCCTGAGAGATATCCCATTCTACATAAGGACCTCAAATTCTTTATCCATTTTTCGCTTTCCTGGGCTATTTAAGATGGAATGAAGTGGAGGTTCCTGTCAACAGAGCAGCCATAAACTTTGGGGTGCCTGTGTCTTGCTGATTTTTAGTTTTCCCAATTTATACACCCATGAGTGGAAGTGCCCTATGCTCTCTAAGCTGTGTTTTTTCGATATTTCAGGACACACCGTACACTTCTCCAGAGTGGCTGTTGGCAATTTACATCCCACCCATCAGCGTAGCAAGGCTCCCATTTCTCCATGGCCTGTCCTGCATTTCTGGTTTTGATACATTTTTCAGCATGGCCCTTTTGACCGATGGGAAGCGAGACTTCTTTGTAGTGCTGATTTGCCTTGCCAGGTTGTTTGGTTGGCCAAAACGGGCGTATGTGTTTTTTCCTGAATATATTCAGGAAAAAACGCATACGCCCTTTTTGGCCAAGGGCATCACTGTCGACGTTTTGCCGCTTTTCATGGGCTTTAAAGGCGATTCGAATCTACCTCCTGAAATCTGTTTCCTGCAATTCTGCCTTGCTTTCAAATCCTCTTCGTTGCCTTCCCTCAATTTATTTGTGGACTAGAGTTATCATTTATAACTGCACAGGTTTTGTGAATTGCAGTGCCCCTGACCTGAATTTTTCAACTCGCTTTTTTGGGAGCTGGCCGCAAAAGTGCAGGATTGCTTCAGGCCCTCTTCTGGTTCCGGGGGCCAGGCTGAGCCTGTGGTTAATTCTTCTTCCTGATGGGAAAATAGAGTGATGTGTGCCTGTCCCAACATATAGAGCTAGTCTCTCATTGGTTCCCCTTCTTCCCATGCATCCTCAGGACAAATTGCAACCTGTACGGAACAGGAGGTTAAAGGTGCTTATGCTCCAAGTAGGGAGATTGCTAGTCAAGGGGCTGGAATGGCGAACCGGAGCACAAGGAGATGACAAATGAGGTGCGTTTTAGAAACCTTTCCCGATCACACGGTGTACCATCTTCTGGGTTTCTCATGCATGTTTTCGATGTAGGAAGATGCCCTTGTACCGGGAGATTTGGGACCCATGGGATGGGTACCACGCAGTATTACTTTAATAGGTCTGCATTTGCTCACCCAACCTCACCAAACCTCTCAGCCCCAAGAGTGTCCACCCTTATGTCTCATCCAGCTGTGGGTATAGATATGGTCAATACAGGTTGTATCACAGCCCCTGACCGAATTGTGTAAGAATTTCTCTCTCTTTCATTGTCTTTGTTTCATGGGTGTTTTAAAGAAATTTATTTTTATAATGGGGTTTAGCTTCTTTTCACTGCTCTGTTCATGCCGCTTTACACCCACTTGACTCACTTACGGAGAGATATCAATACCTAGGTTTTAAGATTCTTACTTGTCAGATATATTCTTGTGCGGTGAATAGCGGGTGTTGAGTCCAGTTCACTGAGCAAGGAGTAGTTCTTGTCTATTACATATTGGGTTTATGGAACGGTATATGAACTAATTTGAAACCCTTCTTTCATGTATCACACCACCTCACCTTTCCCGTTAAGCAGTCATAGTGTGTCTTCTAAAAGTGTGACTCTGTTCTGTTTTGTAATTCAGTTCAAGTGTGACGGTTTTTACATTCCCTCTATAAGTGATATCTTATGATAAGTGTCTTTTTCTGTGTGACTTATTTCACTTAGAATCGTCGAAACTACATCCACTCCTCATGCTGCTACTCGCGTTAAGACATTGATTTCATGGCTGAGTGATATTCCATTGTACATAAGAAGCAAAACTTCTTTATCCATTTTTCTGTTTCCTAGGATATTTAAGGTGTAATGAAGTGGAGGTTCTTGTCAACAGAGCAACCCTTAACTTTGGGTTGCCTGTGTCTTGCTGATTTTTAGATTTCCCAATTTATACGCCCATGCGTGGAAGTGCCCCATTCTCTGTAGCTGTGTTTTTTAGATGTTTTTGGAAACACCATACCCTTCTGCAGAGTCGCCATTGGCAATTTACATCCCGCCCATCAGTGTAACAAGGCTCCCTTTCCTCCTTGTCCTCTCCTGCATTTCTTGTTTTTACACTTTTTTAGGAAGTTCCTTTTGACCAATGGGAAGTGAGACTCCTTTGTAGTGCTGATTTGCATTTCCGGCTTGCTTGGTTGGCCAAAAAGGGCCTATGCGTTTTTTTCTGAATTTATTCAGGAAAAAATGCATACGCCCTTTTTGGCCAAGGGCATCCTTGTCGACGTTTGGCCGCTTTTCATGTGCTTTAGTGGCGATTCGATTCTAACTCCTGAAATTTGTTTCCTGCAATTCTGCCTTTCTTTCCAATCCTTTTCGTTGCCTTCCCTCAATATAGTTTTGGACGATAGTTATAATTTAAAACTCTGCAGGTTTTTGAATTGCAGTGCCCCTGAGCTCCATTTTTCAACTCGCTTTTTGGGAGCTTCCCGCAGAGCCGCTGGTTTGCTTCTGGCCCTACTCTGGTTCTCAGTGGCAGGCTAAGCCTTTGCTTAATTCTTCTTCCTGATTGGAAATTAGAGTGACATGTGCCTGTCCGAGCATCTAGGGCTTGGCTCTCCTTGTTTCTCCTCCTTCCCCTTCTTCCTTTGGACAAATTCCAAATTCTGTGCAACTGGATGTTGAAGGTGCTGACATCCTCAAGTGGGGAGGTTTTAAGGAAAATGGCTGGAGGGGTGAATCCAACAACCAGGAAATTAGGAGTTTTGGTTCCTTTTCCAAAATCTTCCTGATCCAACCGTGTTCCATCTTCTGTGTGTCACTAGCATGTTTTAGCTGTAGGAAAGGTCCCGTGTATGTAAGGAGAACACCAGGGATTTTTCCAAATCAGTGTCTCCCCGATCTCCAATCTGGGGAATTTTTAAGCTACTGGTACATGTGTGTTCATTAAGGGACTTGGGCCGTAGGCAGAGTCCGAACTTTAGATGATTGAAGTCTTCAGGCTCAGAAACGCTCACCATCGGCCTCCTTTAGTTTCCATTTTATCTGTAGTTGATAGATGATGTTGATATAGATATCTATTGTTTTTCAGATTATTTCCCCTTAGGGGTCATTAAAAAATATTGAGTATAGTTCCCTGTGCTATACAGTAGTTCCTTGTTGATGATATATTTTATACATAGCAGTGTGTATATGTTAATCCGAAACTGTTAATTTATCCCTCCTCCCACCTTTCCCCTTTGGTAATAAAAAAATATAAGATTTTATACTTCTCAGAAATCTAGGAGCTGAAAGAGAGGTATCATTTTCAATGGAAAATCATTCAAAACAAGGTTGAAACTTCAACCAAGATTATTAGATGTACATCCTTGGAAAGAAATCACTGCATTTCACTACTGTTGACCTGACAAATAAGACAAACCCCTCCACTGAACTTGCTTATAATAAAGTGATGGAAATATCAAATGGAAGTGTTAGAAACATCTTATTTTACACGAGCCTTATACACTGCTCTATGTTAATTACAGTTTGGCTCACACATCTGTTCATTGAAGTTACAATGTTCTCAAATTCTGTTACTGATCCTGCAGAGTGGGCCCCAACAAGGGTCTCCCTGCCCAGTGTCATTGGAGCCAACAGATCGAGACTGACTTTGGTTCAGAAGCAAAGGAAAACTTTATATTTTAATCAGAGAATGGAGAGGTGAGAGTGTGTGCTCCCCTGCGGGTTGTGGGCCGGGCTGCTGTGTAGGGATCCTGTCAGCATCAGCGGGAGGGAGGGGGCGGAACTCTCGAGGGCCGGGTTGGCTGGAGCTCAGGTTCTATGTCGCAGAGTCTGCACAGGGCCCCACGAGCTGAGGTGTCGGCCCAGCCATTTTGCACTAGGAAATCGGGTCTGAAGTGCCGGGTGTGGGACCTCTGCATGTGGAAACCTAGGAGCAAGTGAAATTAGACAAAGTACAAAGGACAAAATGGTTAGACTTTATTTTATTGCCCAGATTCTATTTTTATCTCCCAGGAATTTTTAATGGGCTTTGCCAGTGACAAAGCCCTCCTCTGCCTTTTGTCCCATTCCTCATTCGTGGGGCACTGAGGGTGCAGACACCTCTTCTGTAAATGCTTCGTGCTGAGTTGGGTGTCCTCATACCTGGGGGGAGGGGCAGGACTTCTCTCCAGCAGCCTCCAGGTGAGGTGGATTGTCCCCAGGCCTCCTCCCTCACTGCTCGTCTGCCTGAGCACCAGCATTGGAAGTTTCATAGATTCTAATGACCTTTAAGGGTCCAGGAAAGAGATGTTCAGAGACGTTGCGGGGGGGTGGGCGGTTTTACCCTGCTCCACATTGGTTCGACCCCCTTAGGCTGACGGTTTCTGCCAGCCTAGATGCTCTGACCAGTAGTCTGCGCTTTCTTCAGTTAGGCCACTGAATTAACGTACAAACAGCACCAGGTATCAGAGCCCTGCTTGCTCAAATCCCAGACAGTCCAGGGCTGGTGGTGATCCAGGACCATGACGGCCACTCAGTCAACGGCCTTTTGAAGTAGCCAGGAGTACAGCCGGTCTCATTGGCCTCCGTCACCGCGGTGTCTGTAGGCTTTTCTATGGTGGCAGCGTTATTTACGGTTCCCCTGCCAAGTTTATTAGCTCCGCTCTGGGTGCAGTAAGTCCTGTAAGCAGTAGTCTGCTCTTTTGGGGCACACTCTTGTTGTTTTCTGAGAGAAACTCCAGGTCAAGTGACGGTCACACGAGTCGTCATGGGGGCCCATTGCCCCCGGTTGTCTCTCTGGAGGTTGGTGTTGGACGGCCTCCTCACTCGAGGTCATTGTGCCCACGGAGCAATCCCTGCAACTTCAGGGCATGGTGGGTGGTTAGGATCACCAAGTGGCATCCTTTACCCTTACGAGGGAGCTGGACTTGCGGGCTGCTGATTTCCAGGTTTTTAGATACCCCCAGTATCCTGGTCAGATGGGGTGGCTGGCCAATGCCTGGAGGGCATTCTTGCATTGTTCCATTTCAAGTGGTCCCAGTTTTTGCACTAATACTCCAAGGGCGATTCGCCTTGGACCAGGAATGTAAAGGTCAAAGGGTTTAGCTAACTTAAGGAGGTCCAGGGCAAGGGTCTGAATTGACTGCACTTTCCCTTCTTGAAAGGCCGCTTCTGGATTCTATTCAAAAGGATCATCATCTTTTCCTTTCAGTGTTTCATATAGAGGCCCAGTTATTGGACTGTAGTTAGGGATCCAGATGCAGCAAACCCCGGTCTCCCCAGGAACCCCTAAGCTGTCTTCTAGTTTTAGGAAGGGTGAGGCTGCAAATGGCTTCTTCCCTTTCCTGGGGTGGGCTTCTCCGACCTTCTGTGTGAATGAAACCCAGGAAGGTCACCTTAGTTTGTGATATTTGAGCCTTTTTCTTGGACACCTTCTATCTTTTATTGGCTAGGTAGTTCAGAGGCCTCCTTAGTCGGGCTGGTGATCAGAATGTCATCTGCATATTGAAGGAGGGTTCCCTTCTCCAGAGGTAGATCTTTTAGGTCTTTAGCTAACGTTTCCCAAAAGATGGTGTGGGGATTTTTGAACCCCTGGGGCAGGACGGCCCAGCAGCATTGTTTTTGTTGTATGTTGAGTCCTGCCACTCACAGCCAAAATTTCTTGTGACTCTGGGACTAATGGAATACAGAAGAAGGCATCATTGAAGTCTAATACAGAATACCATGTCCTGGTGGATGGTAGAATGACCAGCAGGGTGTAGGAATTTGGAACTACTAGATGTATATCCTCTGTGGCTTCACTGACTGTCCTGTCGTCCTCTACCAGGTACCCAGCAGCCCACGGGGCTCTTGTGGTCAGGCCCCTCCCAGGATATGGAGCTCACCTGGGCAGGTACCCAGCAGCCCATGGGACTCTCGGTGTTAGGCCACTCCCAGGATATGGAGTTCACCTGGGCATGTACCCAGCAACCCATGGGGCCCTCATGATCAGGCCCCTCCCAGGATATGGAGCTCACCTGGGCAGGTATGCAGCAGCCCACAGGGCTCTCGTGGGCAGGCCCCTCCCTGGATATGGAGCTCCCCTGGACAGGTACCCTGGCAGGGCTGGGCACACAGGAACCGTGCACATAGCCCTCATTGCAGAGCACCCCCAGGACAACTGTAGCTCAGAGCTGACACAGAGCACCTCAGAGCAGAGCTTGAACTAACAAACAGCAGCTCCAACAGGTCTGTGACCCTAGGCTTCACTCTGTGTGGCCTCCCTCTGCCTGGTCTTCCAGGGGCTTCCACTGCAGCTGGGGCACCAGGCCTCTGTCTCCACCCACCACCCCTCCTCTCCCTGACTCCTGGGTTCCTCTCATTAGCAGAGGGTCTTCTTGAAGTTGTCTCCCACTCATGAACCAGATAAAATGATTAGAAAACAAGCCAGGGCTGCCGCCCCTTATCTATCCTGACTCTCGGGACCCTACACCTGTTCCTTGGATCTGGCCGGTGCAGCAAGGCACATTTTCTGCAACTCTGAGCCCCTGAGGGGCGAGGATTGGCTGACCTGGGCAGCCTGACCCGGCCAGCCAGCCCTTCCCAGGTGTGCCTGGGTTGAGGTCAATATAAACACCCCTCCAGGCAGCAAAAGCCTCTGCAGCTGTGCCTGACGCCATATTCTCTGCCCCGTCCGCAGTCTCGGGGTTGGGATGGTGGGAGGGAGTAGGGCCCACGGCTCTATGAGTGGCCCGGTGTGACTGGGGCTCTGCTGGACTTCCTGCAGGAGTTGCCGGGCTGCCACCTGCTAAAGAGGAGGATGTGTCACCCATACTTGCTGCTGGAATTTCTCCCCGGGCAGAGGTGAGGAAGGAAAAAAGCAGTGGGGACCGGGACAGGAGGGGTACCTCAGGCAGGGAAATGGAAAGCTTCCAGACGAGTGCCCAGGGCCAGGACCATCCTGGCTGGCCTGCAGGCACCAAGTCGGCCTGCGTGTCCAAGCCCCTTCCTCTAGCTTTTAAAGTCTTTGCACACATTCAGGTGTTTTACCTGGGAAGGGTGGGAAAAGTTCAGCAGCAACTGGCCTGGGGCTCAGCTCACATTTACTCAGAGACGCCTCCTCACGGTCCCCCAGCTTTGCAATGAGGACGCTCCTTGTGTTGGGGCTGCTGGCTGCATGGGAAATGATTCCCCACCTGTGACCAACTTCAGAATTGTTTACCAATGGAGCAAGTGCCCTGATAGGGTTTTCCTCTGTATGACCAGTGGGTTCTGTTTTTGTTTTTTTCTTTTTTGGTTCAAGGTAAGTTTTATTCCTCTTTTTGTATTTATGGATATAAGCATGGAAATAATTCATTCATACAAATACGTCTATGGGAAGGACAGAACTTTTTTTCTGTTTTATTTTTTTAAGTATTAATTATATTTTAATTTTTGAATTTATTTTATTCATTTTTTTATACAGCAGGTTCTTATTGGTTATCTATTTTATACATATAAGTGTATATATGTCAATCCCAGGCTCGCAATTCATCCCACCACCACCACCCTGCCACTTTCCCCCCTTGGTGTCCATACATTTGTTCTATACATCTGTGTCTCTATTTATGCCTTGCAAACCGGTTCATCTGTACCATTTTTTCTAGGTTCCACATGTATGCGTTAATATACGATATTTGTTTTTCTCTTTCTGACTAACTTCACTCTGTATGACAGTCTCTAGATCTATCCACGTCTCTACAAATGACCCAATTTCATTCCTTTTTATGGCTGAGAAATATTGCATTTTATATATGTAGCACATCTTTTCCGTTCGTCTGTCTATGGGCACTTAGGTTGCTTCCATGACCTGGCTATTGTAAATAGTGCTGCAGTGAACATTGTGGTGAATATGTCTTTTTTATTTTTTTTTTGAATATGTCTTTTTGAATTATGGTTTTCTCTGGGTATATGGCCAGTAGTGGGATTGCTGGGTCATATGGTAATTCTATATTTAGTTTTTTAAGGAACCTCCATACTGTTCTCCATAGTGACTGTATCAACTTACATTCCCACAAATAGTGTAAGAGGGTTCCCTTTTCTCCACACCCTCTCCAGCATTTGTTGTTTGTAGATTTTCTGATGATGCCCATTCTAACTCGTGTGAGGTGATAACTCATTGTAGTTTTGGTTTATATTTCTCTAATAATTAGTGATGTTGAGCAGCTTTTCATGTGCTTCTTGGTCATCTGTATGTCTTCTTGGGACAAATGTCTATTTACGTCATCTGCCCATTTTTGGATTGGGTTGTTTGTTTTTTTACTGTTGAGCTGTATGAGCTGTTTATATACATTGGAGATTAATCCTTTGTCCATTGATTCGTTTGCAAATATTTTCTCCCATTCTGAGGGTTGTCTTTTCGTCTTGTTTGTAGTTTCCTTTGCTTTGCAAAAGCTTTTAGGTTTCATTTGCTCCCATTTGTTTATTATTGTTTTTTATTCCATTACTCTAGGAGGTGGATCAAAAAAGACCTTGCTGTGATTTATGTCAAAGAGTATTCTTCCTATGTTTTCCTCTAAGAGTTTTCTAGTGTCCGGTCTTACATTTTGGTCTCTAATGCATTTTGAGTTTATTTTTTGTGTATGGTGTTAGGGAGTGTTCTAATTTCATTCTTTTACATGTAGCTGTCCATTTTTCCCAGCACCACTTATTGAAGAGACTGTCTTTTCTCCATTGTATATCCTTGCCTCCTTTGTCATAGATTAGTGGGTCATAGGTGTGTAGGTTTATCTCTGGGCTTTCTTTTTTTTTTTTTTCTTTTACATCTTTATTGGAGTATAATCGCTTTACAATTGTGTGTTAGTTTCTGCTGTATAAAAAAGTGAATCAGCTATGCGTATACATATAACACCATATCCCCTCCCTCTTGCACCTCCCTCTCACTCCCTTATCCCACCCTTTTAGGTGGTCACAAAGCACAGACCTGATCTCCCTGTGCTATGTGGCTGCTTCCCAGTAGCTATCAATTTTACATTTGGTAGTGTATATATGTCCATACCACTCTCTCACTTTGTCCCAGCTTACCTTTCCCCCTCCCCATGTCCTCAAGTCCTTTCTCTACGTCTGTGTCCTTAATCCTTTCCTGCCCCTAGGTTCTACATAAACTTTTTTTTTTAGATTCTGGTGGCATCTTTAGGATTCTCTATCTATGATATCATGTCATCTGCAAACAGTGACAATTTTACTCCTTCTTTTCCTTTTTGTATTCCTTTTATTTCTTTTTCTTCTCTGATTGCCATGGCTAGGACTTCCAAAACTATGTTGAATAGCAGTGGTGAGAGTGGACATCCTCGTCTTGTTCCTGATCTTAGAGGAAACGCTTGCAGTTTTTCACCATTGAGAATGGTGTTTGCTGCGGGTTTGTCATATATGGCCTTTATTATGTTGAGGTAGTTTCCCTCTATGCCCACACTCTGCAGAGTTTTTATCGTAAATGGGTGTTGAATTTTCACAAAATCTTTTCCTTCATCTATTGAGATGATCATATGGTTTTATTCTACAATTTGTTAATATGGTGTATCACATTGATTTGTGTATATTGAAGAATCCTTGCATCCCTGGGATACACCCCACTTGATCATGGTGTATGATCCTTTTAATGTGTTGTTTGATTCTGTTTGCTAGTATTTGGTTGAGGATTTTTACATCTATATTCATCAGTGATATTGGTCTATAATTTTCTTTCCTTGTAGTATCTCTGTCTGATTTTGGTATCAGGGTGATGGTGGTCTGATAGAATGAGTTTGGGAGTGTTCCTTCCCCTGCAATTGTTTTGAAGAATTTGAGAAGGTTGGGTGTTAGCTCTTCCCTAATGTTTGATAGAATTCACCTGTGATGCCATCTGGTTCTGGACTTTTGTTTGTTGGAAGATTTTTAATCACAGTTTCAAATTCATTGCTTGTGATAGGTTTGTTCATATTTTCTATTTCTTCCTGGTTCAGTCTTGGAAGGTTATCCCTTTCTAAGAATTTGTCCATTTCTTCCAGGTTGTCCATTTTATTGGCATAGAGTTGCGTGTAGTAGTCTCTTAGGATGCTTTGTATTCCTGTGGTGTCTGTTGTAACTTCTCCTTTTTCACTTCTAATTTTGTTGATTTGAGTCCTCTCCCTCTTTTTCTTGAGTCTGGCTAAAGGTTGATCATTATTGCTTATCTTCTCAAAGAACCAGCTTTTAGGTTTATTGATCTTTGCTTTTGTTTTCTTTGTTTCTATTTCATTTATTTCTGCTCTGATCTTTAAGATTTCTTTCCTTCTACTAACTTTGGGTTTTGTTCTTCTTTCTCTAATTCCTCTAGGTGTAAGGTTAGATTGTTTATTTGAGATTTTTCTTGTTTCTTGAGGTAGGCTTGTAGTGCTATAAACTTCCCTCTTAGAACTGCTTTTGCCGCATCCCATAGGTTTTGGATCATCGTGTTTTTGTTGTCATTTGTCTCTAGGTAGTTTTTGATTTCCTCTTTGATTTCTTCAGTGATCTCTTGGTTATTTAGTAACGCATTGTTTAGCCTCCATGTGTTTGTGTTTTTTACGGTTTTTTTCCGTGTAATTGATTTCTAATCTCATAGCATTGTGGTCGGAACAGCTGCTTGACATGATTTCAGTTTTCTTAAATTTACTGAGGCTTTGTGATCCAAGATGTGATCTATCCTGGAGAATGTTCCGTGTGCAGTTAAGAAGAACGTGTAATCTGCTGTTTTTGGATGGAATGACCTATAAATATCAATTAACTCTATCTGGTCTATTGTGTCATTTAAAGCTTGTGTTTCCTTATTAATTTTCTGTCTGGCTGATCTCCACTGGTATAAGTGAGCTATTAAAGTCCCCCACTATTATTGTGTTACTGTTGATTTCCTCTTTTATAGCTGTTAGCAGTTGCCTTATACATTGAGGTGCTCCTATGTTGGGTACATATATATTTATAATTGTTATATCTTCTTCTTGGATTGATCCCTTGACCATTATGTAGTGTCTTTCCTTGTCTCTTGTAACATTCTTTATTTTAAAGTCTATTTTATCTGATATGAGTATTGCTACTCCAGCTTTCTTTTGATTTTCATTTGCATAGAGTATATTTTTCCATCGCCTCACTTTCAGTCTGTATGTGTCCCTAGGTCTGAAATGGGTCTCTTGTAGACAGCATATATATGGGTCTTGTTTTTGTATCCATTCAGCGAGCCTGTGTCTTTTGGTTGGAACATTTAGTGCATTCACGTTTAAGGTAATTATCGATATGTATGTTCCTATTACTATTTTCTTAATTGTTATGGGGTTGTCTTGGTGGGTCCTTTTCTTCTCTTGTGTTTCCCACTTAGAGAAGTTCCTTTAGCATTTGGTGTAAAGCTGGTTTCATGGTGCTGAATTCTCTTAGCTTTTGCTTGTCTGTAGGGCTTTTGATTTCTCCATCAAATATGAATGAGATCTTTGCAGGGTGGAGTAATCTTGGTTGTAGGTTCTTCCCTTTCATCACTTTAAATTGATCATGCTACTCCCTTCTGGCTTGTAGATATTCTGCTGAGAAATCAGCTGTTATCCTTATGGGAGTTCCCTTGTATGTTATTTGTCATTTTTCCCTTGCTGCTTTCAATAATTTTTCTTTGTCGTTAATTTTTGTCAATTTGATTACTATGTGTCTTGTCATTTTTCTCCTTTGGTTTATCCTGCCTGGGACTCTCTGTGCTTCTGGACTTGGGTGGCTATTTCTTTTCCCATGCTAGGGAAGTTTTTGACCATAATCTCTTCAAATATATTCTCGGGTCCTTTCTCTCTCTTCTCCTTCTGGGATCCCTATCATGCGAATGTTGTTGTGTTTAATGTTGTCCCAGAGGACTCTTGGGGTGTCTTCATTTATTTTCATTCTTTTTCTTTATTCTGTTCCATGGCAGTGATTTCCACCTTTCTGTCTTCCAGGTCACTTATCCGTTCTTCTGCCACAGTTATTCTGCTACTGATTCCTTCTAGTATATTTTTCATTTCAGTTATTACATTGTTCACCTCTGTTTGTTTGTTCTTTAATTCTTCTAGGTGTTTGTTCCTTAATTCTTCTAGGTCTTTGTTAAGCATTTCTTGTGTCTTCTCGATCTTTGCCTCCTTTCTTTTTCCAAGGTCTTGGCTCAACTTCACTATCATTATTCTGAATTCTTTTTCTGGAAGGTTCCCTATCTCCACGTCATTTCGTTTTTTTTTTTTCCTGGGGTTTTATCTTGTTCCTTGATCTGGTATAAAGTCCTCTGCCTTTTCATTTTGTCTATCTTTCTGTGAATGTGGTTTTCCTTCCACAGGCTGCAGAATTGTAGTTCTTCTTGCTTCTGCTGTCTGCTCTCTGGTGGATGAGTCTATCTTAGAGGCTTGTGCAAGCTTCCTGATGGGAGGGACTGGTGGTGGGTAGAGCTGGGTGTTGCTTTGGTGGGCAGAGCTTTAATCCGCTTGTCTGTGGATTAAATAAAACTTTAATAAAAAGTTTAATCCGCTTGTCTGCTGATGCATGGGGCTGGGTTCCCTCCCTGTTGGTTGTTTGGCCTGAGGCGACCCAGCACTGGAGCCTACCTTGCTCTTGGTGGGGCTAATGGCGGACTCTGGGAGGGCTCACACCAAGGAGTATTTCCCAGAACTTCTGCTGCCAGTGTCGTTGTCCTCACGGTGAGCCACAGCCACAGCCACCACCTGCCTCTGCAGGAGACCCTCTAAAAGTAGCAGGTAGTTCTGGTCATTCTCCTACAGGGTCACTGCTTCTTCCCCTGGGTCCTGATGTGCACACTACTTTGTGTGTGCCCTCCAAGAGTGGAGTATCCGAGTGGAGTTGAGACTCTGAGACTCTGCGTGGAGTCACACAGACTCTGGGTCCTGTGAAGCTTCGATGTTTTGTGGTTCTAGAAATCCTATAGGAGACGGTCCACAGCAGGTGAAGCTAATGTTGTCAGTAGAGGTGTTGAAGCCAAAGATCTGCAGTTCCGACTAGAGGTGCCGATGTACATACAGGACAAAATCATCTCGTGTGAATGTAGTTCAGGCATGTTTAAGATGAATGCAGTCATGTTAATGCCTACCATATTCTATCTTGAGCCTCTCCTCAGGGACCCCCTCCTCAGTTCCTGAGGCTCCTGTAAGTCATGTACAAGGGACTGGAAAGTGGGCTCTGTCCAGTCTGAGCCCTGAGTTACCCTGTGTGTATCTTAGGATGCTTTGTATTTCTGTGGTGTCTGTCTGTTGTAACATCATCTCTTTCATTTCAGATTTATTTGGGCCCTCTCTTTTTAAAAAAACATACTACTGTTGTCTTTTATTCTTTACAGAAGTTTAATAAGTGTTTGATCTACTATCCTTACCCTATGTATACTTTTTGCAGTGAGATTTTTACTTTTCTTTGTTTCCTTGTTACTATCAATAATTAGTGAGACTTCTTTTAAGCTACCTTCAACATTGCTTATAAAGCTGCTTTATTAGTGATGACAGAGCCTTAATGGAAGTCATGTTCTGGTTGTAAATTAGAATGCAATGTGCCAGCAAAAAGCCCCTTAAGTTTATGTCTCATTACTTCTTGTTCTTTTTTTAATTTAATTTTTATTTTTTGTCAGAGCAAATTTGATTAAAATGTTTTGTTTCTTCTAGGTGTGCAAGATGTGGTTCTTTTAAACATATACATATATCTATTCTTCTTTGCATCATTTTCCCATGTAGGTTATGACACAATGTTGAGCAGTCTTGTCTTGGTATTACATAGGTCTTTGGTGATTACATATTTCACATGTGTTTCTATATCTATCTTAACCCCAATATCCTAATGTATCCAATCCTCACACCTATCCATTTGCTGAACCATAAGTTTGTTTAATGAATCTGTGATTGCATTTCTCTGTGGAAATATCTTCATTGGTATGAATTTTTAGCTAAGACCTATAAGTGATATTATAGGATATGTGTCTTTGGCTTTCTGACTTAGTACAATTTGCCTGATTACCTCAAGAATCATACATGGTGCTGCAAATGGCATTGTTTCATTTTTTTCCCTGGCTAATATTCCATCTGTACGTGTACCAGTTCTTCTTTGGCCACGCACCTCTTGATGGACTTTCTGGTTGCCTCCATGTCTTGGCTATTGTAATACTGCTGCAATGCATATTTTCTTGCCTGTGTCTTTCCAGTTCTATCTTCTTATGTTATAGGCCAAGGAGTGGGCTTCCTGTATCATATGGTAGCTCAGTGTGTACGTTTTAAAGGCACCACCATTCAGTTCTCATTAGTGGCTCTTTCCAGGTTACGTCCCACTTAAAATTGAGGGTATGCATTTCTCCAAAACACCTTCAATATTTATTGTTTGTAGTTTTCTTGCTGATGGTTATTCTAACAGGTGCGAGCTGATACCTCTCTGTGGTTGAATTTGCATGTGTCCCAAAATCTGTTGAAATTGAGCTTTAAAGCATGCCCTTTCTATTTATCAAACTGTGATTACAGCTTAGTTCTTCAAAGTGTTTTCTTAAAGTAAGTGTCACATTTTGAAAATTTTTGGCCATTACCTCCCTCAAGACATTTTGAAGGCAGGTTTCATTTACAGCCCTGAAGTACTTGTTCATATGAAGTGACCATTAGCACAGGTTTGAAAGCTGCTTTGGTAGGTAACGGCCGGAGGGCGGGAGCCTTTCCACGTTCCCCAATCTGGTAACTAGGGAAGGAGCCTTCAGCCCCAAAAGTGTCCACCCTTATGTCTCATCCAGCTGTGGAACTAGATATGGTCAATCTAGGTTGCATCACAGCCCCTGAATGAATTGTGTGAGAATTTCTCTCTCTTTGAAAGTCTTTGTTTCATGGGTAATTAAAAGTAGTTTATTTTTATAATGGGGTTTAGCTGCTTTTCACTGCTGTGTTTATGCCGCTTTACACCCCCTTGACTCACTTACAGAGAGATATCAATACATAGGTTTTAAGATTCTTACTAGTCAGATATAGTCTTGTGCGGTGAATAGGGGGTGTTGAGTCCAGTTCACTGAGCAAGGAGTAGGTCTTGTCTATTACATATTGGGTTTATGGAACGGTATCTGAGCTAATTTGAAACCCTTGTTTTATGCATCACAGCACCACACCTTTCCCCTTCAGCAGCCATAGTGTGTTTTCTAAATGTGTGACTCTGTTCTGTTTTGTAATTCAGTTCAAGTGTAGCGGTTTTTACATTCCCTCTGTAAGTGATATCTTATGATAAGTGTCTTTTTCTGTGTGACTTATTTCACTTAGAATCTTCGTACCTAAATCCACTCATCATGCTGCTACGACTCTTATGACATTGATTTCATGGCTGAGTGATATTCCATTGTATATGAGGACCCAACTTCTTTATCCATTTTTCCCTTTCCTAGGATATTTAAGGTGTAATGAAGTGGGGGTTCTTGTCAACAGAGCAGCCCTAAACTTTGGGGTGCCTGTGTCTTGCTGATTTTTAGTTTTCCCAATTTATACGCCCATGAGGGGAAGTGCCCTATGCTCTCCAAGCTGTGTTTTTTAGATGTTTCAGGACACACCGTACACTTCCCCAGAGTGGCTGTTGGCAATTTATATCCCGCCCATCAGCGTAGCAAGGCTCCCATTTCTCCATGGCCGGTCCTGAATTTTTGGATTTGACACTTTTTTCCGCATGGCCCTTTTGCCCGCTGGGAAGCGAGACAACTTTGTAGCACTGTTTTCCCTTTCCAGGTTGCTTGGATGGCCAAAAAGGGCGTATGCGTTTTTTCCTGAATATATTCAGGAAAAAACGCATACGCCCTTTTTGGCCAAGGGCATCATTGTCCACGTTTTGCCGCTCTTCATGTGCTTTCAAAGCGATTCGAATCTACCTCCTGAAAACTGTTTCCTGCAATTCTGCCTTGCTTTCAAATCCTCTTCGTTGCCTTCCCTCAATATATTTGTGGACGAGAGTTATCATTTAAAACTCTGCAGGTTTGTGAATTGCAGTGCCCCTGAGTTCCATTTTTCAAGTCGCTTTTTGGGAGCTGGCCGCAAAAGCGCATGATTGCTTCAGGCCCTCTTCTGGTTCTGGGGGGCAGGCTGAGGCTGTGGTTAATTCTTCTTCCTGATGGGAAAATAGAGTGACCTGTGCCAGTCCCAACCACTAGAGCTAGTCTCTCATTGGTTCCCCCTCTTCCCGTTCATCCTCAGGACAAATTGCAACCTATACGGAACAGGAGGTTAAAGGTGCTGATTCTCCAAGGAGGGAGATGGCTAGTAAAGGGGCTGGAATAGCGAACCCGAGCACAAGGAGATGAGAAATGAGGTGCGGTTTAGAAACCTTTCCCGATCACACGGTGTACCATCTTCTGGGATTCTCATGCCTGTTTTCGACGTAGGACGATGCCCTTGAACCTGGAGATTTGGGACCCATGGGATGGGTACCATGCAGTATTACTTTAAAGGGTCTGCGTTCCCTCACCCAACCTCACCAAAACTCTCAGCCCCAAGAGTGTCCACCCTTATGTCTCAATCTGCTGTGGGTCTAGGTATGGTCAATCCAGGTTGCATCACAGCCCCTGAACGAATTTTGTAAGAATTTCTCTCTCTTTCACTGTCTTTGTTTCACTGGTTTTGAAAAGTAATTTATTTTTATAATGGGGTTTAGCTGCTTTTCACGGCTGTGTTTATGCCGCTTTACACCCCCTTGACTCACTTACAGAGAGATATCAATACATAGGTTTGAAGATTCTTACTAGTCAGATATATTCTTGTGCGGTGAATAGGGGGTGTTGAGTCCAGTTCACTGAGCAAGGAGTAGGTCTTGTCTATTACATATTGGGTTTATGGAACGGTATCGGAGCTAATTCGAAACCCTTGTTTTATGCATCACCCCACCTCACCTTTCCCGTTCAGCAGCCATAGTGTGTTTTCTAAACCTGTGACTATGTTCTGTTTTGTAATTCACTTCAACTGTAGCGGTTTTTACATTCCCTCTATAAGTGCTATCTTATGATAAGTGTCTTTTTCTGTGTGACTTATTTCACTTAGAATCGTCGTACCTAAATCCACTCATCGTGCTGCTACTAGCCTTATGACGTTAATTTCATGGCTGAGTGATATTCCATTGTACATGAGGACCCCAACTTCTTTATCCATTTTTCTCTTTCCTGGGATATTTAAGGTGTAAAGAAGTGGGGGTTCTTGTCAACAGAGCAGCCCTAAACTTTGGGGTGCCTGTGTCTTGCTGATTTTTAGTTTTCCCAATTTATACGTCCATGAGTGTAAGTGCCCTATGTGCTCCAAGCTGTGTTTTTTAGATGTTTCAGCACACACCGTACACTTCTCCAGAGTGGCTGTTGGCAATTTACATCCCGCCCATCAGCGTAGCAAGTCTCCCATTTCTCCATGGCCGCTCCTGCATTTCTGGTTTTGACACTTTTTTCTGCATGGCCCTTTTGCCCGCTGGGAAGCCAGACTTCTTTGGAGCGCTGATTTACCTTTACAGGTTGCTTGGTTGGCCAGAAAGGACGTATGCGTTTTTTCCTGAATATATTCAGGAAAAAACGCATAAGCCCTTTTTGGCCAAGGGCATCATTGTCCACGTTTTGCCGCTTTTCATGTGCTTTCAAGGCGATTCGAATCTACCTCCTGAAATCTGTTTCCTGCAATTCTGCCTTGCTTTCACATCCTCTTCGTTGCCTTCCCTCAATATATTTGTGGACGAGAGTTGTCATTTATAACTCTGCAGGTTTGTGAATTGTAGTGCCCCTGAGCTCCATTTTTCAAGTCGCTTTTTGGGAGCTGGCCGGAAAAGCGCAGGATTGCTTCAGGGCCTCTTCTGGTTCTGGGGGGCAGGCTGAGGCTGTGGTTAATTCTTCTTCCTGATGGGAAAATATAGTGACCTGTGCCTGTCCCAACCACTAGAGCTAGTCTCTCATTGGTTCCCCATCTTCCCGTTCATCCTCAGGACAAATTGCAACCTGTACGGAACAGAAGGTTAAAGGTGCTGATTCTCCAAGGAGGGAGATGGCTAGTAAACGGGCTGGAATGGAGAACCCGAGCAAAAGGAGATGAGAAATGAGGTGCGTTTTAGAAACCTTTCCCGATCACACGGTGTACCATCTTCTGGGTTTCCCATGCACGTTTTTGACTTAGGAAGATGCCCTTGAACCTGGAGATTAGGGACCCATCAAGAAATCACATTAAGGTTCTCTTTTTAACGTGTTCCTTAAAACACTAGTGCTTAGGAAATCTATTGGAGGCAGAAGCAGTCAAGGATAGCTTAGGTTTGGGGTTAGGGTGAGGGTTAGGGTACGGCTTAGGGTACGGGTTCGGGGAGGGGTTCGGGTAGGGCGTAGGGTATGGGTTAGGGTTAGGGTTAGTCTTAGAGTTAGGGCTCGGTTTAGGGTACGGGCTAGGATTAGGGTACGCGTTAGGGTTAGGGTAGGGTTTAGGGTTAGTGTACGCGTTAGGGTTAGGGTCGTTATCAAACCTATCCCACTCTCTAGATACCCCTTAGCACGTAAAGGAATATTATTTGTGGGTCCCGCCATGGAGAAGAGTTTAGACACTAGGAGAAGATAAGGAACACACCCATTCTAAAGAAATCACATTAGGATTCCCTTTTTAACCTGTTCCTTAAAACACTAGTACTTAGGAAATCTATTGGAGGCAGAAGCAGTCAAGGGTAGCTTAGGGTAAGGGTTAGGGTTAGGGTGAGGGTGAGGGTACGGCTTAGGTTACGGGTTCGGGTACGGAATCGGTTATGGCATAGGGTATGGATTAGGGTTATGGTTACTTTTAGGGTAAGGGCTCGGTTTAGAGTATCGGTTAGGATTAAGGTAGGTGTTAGGGTTAGGGTACGGGTTAGGGTTAGGGTATGGGAGAGGGTTAGGGTAAGCATTAGGGTTAGGGTAGTTATTAAACCTATCCCACTCTCTAGATACAGCTTAGAACGTAACGGAATATTATTTGGGGGTCCAGCCTTGGAGAAGAGTTTAGACACTAGGAGAAGATAAGGAACACACCCATCATCAAAAAATCACATTAGGATTCTCTTTTTAACCTGTTCCTTAAAACACTAGTGCTTAGGACATCTATTGGAGGCAGAAGCAGTGAAGGGTAGCTTAGGATTAGGGTTAGGGTTAGGGTACGGTTTAGGGTACGAGTTCGTGGAGGGGTTCGGGTACGGCGTATGGTATGGGTTAGGGTTAGGGTTAGGGCTCGGTTCAGCGTATGGGTTAGGATTAGGGTACGCGTTAGGGTTAGGGTAGGGGTTAGGGTGAGGGTAGTTATTAAACCTATCCCACTCTCTAGATATCCCTTAGCACGTAAAGGAATATTATTTGGGGGTCCAGCCATAGAGAAGAGTTTAGACACTAGGAGAAGATAAGGAACACACCCATTATCAAGAAATCACATTAGGATTCTCTTTTTAACATGTTCCTTAAAATATTAGTGCTTAGGAAATCTATTGGAGGCAGAAGGCGTCAAGGGTAGCTTAGGTTTAGGGTTAGGGTTAGGGTGAGGGTTAGGGTACGGCTTCGGGTACGGGTTGAGGGAGGGGTTCGGGTAGGGCGTAGGGTATGGGTTAGGGTTAGGGTTAGTGTTAGGGTTAGGGCTCGGTTTAGGGTACGGGTTAGGTTTAGGGTATGCATTAGGCTTAGGGTAGGGGTTAGGGTTAGGGTACGCGTTAGGTTGAGGGTAGTTATTAAACCTATCCCACTCTCTAGATACCCCTTAGCACGTAAAGGAATATTATTTGGGGGTCCAGCCATGGAGAAGAGTTTAGACACTAGGAGAAGATAAGGAACACACCCATGACCACGAAATCACATTAGGATTCTCTTTTTAACCTGTTCCTTAAAACACTAGTGCTTAGGAAATCTATTGCAGGCAGAAGCAGTCAAGGGTAGCTTAGGGTTAGGGTTAGGGTTAGGGTGAGGGTTAGGGTACGGCTTAGGGTATGGGTACGGGGAGGGGTTCGGGTAGGGCGTAGGGTATGGGTTAGGGTTAGGGTTAGGGTTAGTGTTAGGGTTAGGGCTCGGTTTAGGGTACGGGTTAGGATTAGGGTACACGTTAGTGTTAGGGTAGGGGTTAGGGTTAGGGTACGCGATAGGGTGAGGTTAGTTATTAAACCTATCCCACTCTGTAGATACCCCTTAGCACGTAAAGGAATATTATTTGGGGATCCAGCCATGGAGAAGAGTTTAGACACTAGGAGAAGTTAAGGAACACACCCATTATCAAGAAATCACATTAGGATTCTCTTTTTAAACTGTTCCTTAAAACACTAGTGCTTAGGAAATCTATTGGAGGCAGAAGCAGTCAAGGGTAGCTTAGGGTTAGGGTTAGGGTTAGATTGAGGGTTAGGGTACGGCTTAGGGTACGGGTTCAGGGAGGGGTTCGTGTAGGGCGTAGGGTATGGGTTAGGGTTAGGGTTAGGGTTAGTGTTAGGGTTAGGGCTCGGTTTAGGGTACGGGTTAGGATTAGGGTACGCGTTATGGTTAGGGTAGGGGTTAGGGTTAGGGAACGCGTTAGGGTGAGGGTAGTTATTAAACCTCTCCCTCTCTCTAGATACCCCTTAGCACGTAAAGGCATATTATTTGGGGGTCCAGCCATGAAGAAGAATTTAGACACGAGGAGAAGATAAGGAACACACCCATTATCAAGAAATCACATTAGGATTCTCTTTTTAACCTGTTCCTTAAAACCCTAGTGCTTAGGAAATCTATTGGAGGCAGAAGGCGTCAAGGGTAGCTTAGGGTTAGGGTTAGGGTTAGGGTGAGGGTTAGGGTACGGCTTAGGGTACGGGTTGAGGGAGGGGTTCGGGTAGGGCGTAGGGTATGGGTTAGGGTTAGGGTTAGGGTTCGTGTTAGGGTTAGGGCTCGGTTTAGGGTACGGGTTAGGATTAGGGTACGCGTTAGTGTTAGGGTAGGGGTTAGGGTTAGGGTACGCGATAGGGTGAGGTTAGTTATTAAACCTACCCCACTCTCTAGATACCCCTTAGCACGTAAAGGAATATTATTTAGGGGTCCAGCCATGGAGAAGAGTTTAGACACGAGGAGAAGATAAGGAACACACCCATTATCAAGAAATCACATTAGGATTCTCTTTTTAACCTGTTCCTTAAAACACTAGTGCTTACGAAATCTATTGGAGGCAGAAGCAGTCAAGGGTAGCTTAGGGTTAAGGTTAGGGTTACGGTGAGGGTTAGGGTACGGCTTAGGGTACGGGTTCGGCGAGGGTTTCGGGTAGGGCGTAGGGTATGGGTTAGGGTTAGGGTTAGGGTTCGTGTTAGGGTTAGGGCTCGGTTTAGGGTACGGGTTAGGATTAGGGTACGCGTTAGGGTTAGGGTAGGGGTTAGGGTTAGGGTACGCGTTAGGGTGAGGGTAGTTATTAAACCTATCACACTCTCTAGATACCCCTTAGCACGTAAAGGAATATTATTTGGGGGTCCAGCCATGGAGAAAAGTTTAGACCCTAGGAGAAGATAAGGAACACACCCATTATCAAGAAATAACAATATGATTCTCTTTTTAAACTGTTCCTTAAAACACTAGTGCTTAGGAAATCTATTGGAGGCAGAGGCAGTCAAGGGTAGCTTAGGGTTAGGGTTAGGGTTAGGGTGAGGGATAGGGTACGGCTTAGGGTACGGGTTCGGGGAGGGGTTCGGGTAGGGCGTAGGGTATGGGTTAGGGTTAGGGTTAGGGCTAGTGTTAGCGTTAGGGCTCGGTTTATGGTACGTTTTAGGATTAGTGTACGCGTTAGGGTTAGGGTAGGTGTTAGGGTTAGGGTACGCATTAGGATGAGGGTAGTTATTAAACCTATCCCACTCTCTAGATACCCCTTAGCACGTAAAGGAATATTATTTGGGGGTCTAGCCATGGAGAAGAGTTTAGACACTAGGAGAAGATAAGGAACACACCCATTATAAAGAAATCACATTAGGATTCTCTTTTTAACCTGGTCCTTAAAACACTAGTGCTTAGGAAATCTATTGGAGGCAGAAGCAGTCAAGGGTAGCTTAGGGTTAGGGTTAGGGTTAGGGTGAGGGTTAGGGTACGGCTTAGGGTACGGATTCGGGTAGGGGTTCGTGTAGGGAGTAGGGTATGGGTTAGGGTTAGGGTTAGGGTTAGTGTTAGGGTTAGGGCTCGGTTTAGGGTACGGGTTAGGATTAGGGTACGCGTTAGTGTTAGGGTAGGGGTTAGGGTTAGGGTACGCGTTAGGGTGAGGTTAGTTATTAAACCTATCCCACTCTCTAGATACCCCTTAGCACGTAAAGGAATATTATTTGGGGGTCCAGCCATGGAGAAGAGTTTAGACACTAGGAGAAGATAAGGAACAAACCCATTATCAAGAAATCACAATATGATTCTCTTTTTAAACTGTTCCTTAAAACACTAGTGCTTAGGAAATCTATTGGAGGCAGAAGCAGTAAAGGGTAGCTTAGGGTTAGGGTTAGGATTAGGGTGAGGGTTAGGGTACGGCTTAGGTTACGGGTTCGGGGAGGGGTTCGGGTAGGGCGTAGTGTATGGGTTAGGGTTAGGGTTAGGGCTAGTGTTAGGGTTAGGGCTCGGTTTAGGGTACGGGTTAGGATTAGGGTACGCGTTAGGGTTAGGGTAGGGGTTAGGGTTAGGGTACGCGTTAGGGTGAGGGTAGTTATTAAACCTATCACACTCTCTAGATACCCCTTAGCACGTAAAGGAATATTATTTGGGGGTCCAGCCATGGAGAAGAGTTTAGACACTAGGAGAAGATAAGGAACACACCCATTATCACGAAATCACATTAGGATTCTCTTTTTAACCTGTTCCTTAAAACACTAGTGCTTAGGAAATCTACTGGAGGCAGAAGCAGTCAAGGGTAGCTTAGTGTTAGGGTTAGGGTTAGGGTGAGGGTTAGGGTACGGCTTAGGGTACGGGTTCGGGGAGGGGTTCGGGTAGGGCGTAGGGTATGGGTTAGGGTTAGGGTTAGGGTTAGTGTTAGGGTTAGGGCTCGGTTTAGGGTACGGGTTAGGATTAGGGTACGCGTTAGTGTTAGGGTAGGGGTTAGGGTTAGGGTACGCGATAGGGTGAGGTTAGTTATTAAACCTACCCCACTCTCTAGATACCCCTTAGCACGTAAAGGAATATTATTTAGGGGTCCAGCCATGGAGAAGAGTTTAGACACGAGGAGAAGATAAGGAACACACCCATTATCAAGAAATCACATTAGGATTCTCTTTTTAACCTGTTCCTTAAAACACTAGTGCTTACGAAATCTATTGGAGGCAGAAGCAGTCAAGGGTAGCTTAGGGTTAGGGTTAGGGTTACGGTGAGGGTTAGGGTATGGCTTAGGGTACGGGTTCGGCGAGGGTTTCGGGTAGGGCGTAGGGTATGGGTTAGGGTTAGGGTTAGGGTTCGTGTTAGGGTTAGGGCTCGGTTTAGGGTACGGGTTAGGATTAGGGTACGCGTTAGGGTTAGGGTAGGGGTTAGGGTTAGGGTACGCGTTAGGGTGAGGGTAGTTATTAAACCTATCACACTCTCTAGATACCCCTTAGCACGTAAAGGAATATTATTTGGGGGTCCAGCCATGGAGAAAAGTTTAGACCCTAGGAGAAGATAAGGAACACACCCATTATGAAGAAATAACAATATGATTCTCTTTTTAAACTGTTCCTTAAAACACTAGTGCTTAGGAAATCTATTGGAGGCAGAGGCAGTCAAGGGTAGCTTAGGGTTAGGGTTAGGGTTAGGGTGAGGGATAGGGTACGGCTTAGGGTACGGGTTCGGGGAGGGGTTCGGGTAGGGCGTAGGGTATGGGTTAGGGTTAGGGTTAGGGCTAGTGTTAGCGTTAGGGCTCGGTTTATGGTACGTTTTAGGATTAGTGTACGCGTTAGGGTTAGGGTAGGTGTTAGGGTTAGGGTACGCATTAGGATGAGGGTAGTTATTAAACCTATCCCACTCTCTAGATACCCCTTAGCACGTAAAGGAATATTATTTGGGGGTCTAGCCATGGAGAAGAGTTTAGACACTAGGAGAAGATAAGGAACACACCCATTATAAAGAAATCACATTAGGATTCTCTTTTTAACCTGGTCCTTAAAACACTAGTGCTTAGGAAATCTATTGGAGGCAGAAGCAGTCAAGGGTAGCTTAGGGTTAGGGTTAGGGTTAGGGTGAGGGTTAGGGTACGGCTTAGGGTACGGATTCGGGTAGGGGTTCGTGTAGGGAGTAGGGTATGGGTTAGGGTTAGGGTTAGGGTTAGTGTTAGGGTTAGGGCTCGGTTTAGGGTACGGGTTAGGATTAGGGTACGCGTTAGTGTTAGGGTAGGGGTTAGGGTTAGGGTACGCGTTAGGGTGAGGTTAGTTATTAAACCTATCCCACTCTCTAGATATCCCTTAGCACGTAAAGGAATATTATTTGGGGGTCCAGCCATGGAGAAGAGTTTAGACACTAGGAGAAGATAAGGAACAAACCCATTATCAAGAAATCACAATATGATTCTCTTTTTAAACTGTTCCTTAAAACACTAGTGCTTAGGAAATCTATTGGAGGCAGAAGCAGTAAAGGGTAGCTTAGGGTTAGGGTTAGGGTTAGGGTGAGGGTTAGGGTACGGCTTAGGTTACGGGTTCGGGGAGGGGTTCGGGTAGGGCGTAGTGTATGGGTTAGGGTTAGGGTTAGGGCTAGTGTTAGGGTTAGGGCTCGGTTTAGGGTACGGGTTAGGATTAGGGTACGCGTTAGGGTTAGGGTAGGGGTTAGGGTTAGGGTACGCGTTAGGGTGAGGGTAGTTATTAAACCTATCACACTCTCTAGATACCCCTTAGCACGTAAAGGAATATTATTTGGGGGTCCAGCCATGGAGAAGAGTTTAGACACGAGGAGAAAATAAGGAACACACCCATTATCAAGAAATCACATTAGGATTCTCTTTTTAACCTGTTCCTTAAAACACTAGTGCTTAGGATATCTATTGGAGGCAGAAGCCATCAAGGGTAGCTTAGGTTTAGGGTTAGGGTTAGGGTGAGGGTTAGGGTACGGCTTAGGGTACGGGTTCGGGGATGGGTTCGGGTAGGGCGTAGGGTATGGGTTAGGGTTAGGGTTAGGGTTAGTGTTAGGGTTAGGGCTCAGTTTAGGGTACGGGTTAGGATTAGGGTACGCGTTCGGGTTAGGGTAGGGGTTAGGGTTAGGGTACGCGATAGGGTGAGGTTAGTTATTAAACCTATCCCACTCTCTAGATACCCCTTAGCACGTAACGGAATATTATTTGGGGGTCCAGCCATGGAGAAGAGTTTAGACACGAGGAGAAGATAAGGAACACACCCATTATCAAGAAATCACATTAGGATTCTCTTTTTAACCTGTTCCTTAAAACACTAGTGCTTAGGGAATCTATTGGAGGCAGAAGCAGTCAAGGGTAACTTACGGTTAGGGTTAGGGTTAGGGTGAGGGTTAGGGTACGGCTTAGGGTACGGGTTCGGGGAGGGGTTCGGGTAGGGCGTAGGGTATGGGTTAGGGTTAGGGTTAGGGTTAGTGTTAGGGTTAGGGCTCAGTTTAGGGTACGGGTTAGGATTAGGGTACGCATTCGGGTTAGGGTAGGGGTTAGGGTTAGGGTACGCGATAGGGTGAGGTTAGTTATTAAACCTATCCCACTCTCTAGATACCCCTTAGCACGTAAAGGAATATTATTTGGGGTCCAGCCATGGAAAAGAGTTTAGATAAGAGGAGAAGATAAGGAACACACCCATTATCAAGAAATCACATTAGGATTCTCTTTTTAACCTGTTCCTTAAATCACTAGTGCTTAGGAAATCTATTGGAGGCAGAAGCCGTCAAGGGTAGCTTAGGGTTAGGGTTAGGGTTAGGGTACGGCTTAGGGTACGGGTTCGGGGAGCGGTTCGGGTAGGGCGTAGGGTATGGGTTAGAGTTAGGGTTAGGGTTAGTGTTAGGGTTAGGGCTCGGTTAAGGGTACGGGTTAGGATTAGGGTACGCGTTAGTGTTAGTTTAGGGGTTAGGGTTAGGGTACGCTTTAGGGTGAAGGTAGTTATTAAACCTATCCCACTCTCTAGATACCCCTTAGCACGTAAAGGTATATTATTTGGGGGTCCAGCCATGGAGAAGGGTTTAGACACTAGGAGAAGATAAGGAACACACCCATTATCAAGAAATCACAATATGATTCTCTTTTTAAACTGTTTCTTAAAACACTAGTGCTTAGGAAATCTATTGGAGGCAGAAGCAGTCAAGGGTAGCTTAGGGTTAGGGTTAGGGTTAGGGTGAGGGTTAGGGTACGGCTTAGGGTACGGGTTCGGGGAGGGATTCGGGTAGGGCGTAGGGTATGGTTTAGGGTTAGGGTTAGGGTTAGTGTTAGGGTTAGGGCTCGGTTTAGGGTATGGGTTAGGATTAGGGTACTCGTTAGGGTTAGGGTAGCGGTTAGGGTTAGGTTACGCGTTAGGGTGAGGGTAGTTATTAAACCTATCCCACTCTCTAGATACCCCTTAGCACGTAAAGGAATATTATTTGGGGGTCCAGCCATGGAGAAGAGTTTAGACACGAGGAGAAGATAAGGAACACACCCATTATCAAGAAATCACATTAGGATTCTCTTTTTAACCTGTTCCTTAAAACACTAGTGCTTAGGAAATCTATTGGACGCAGAAGCAGTCAAGGGTAGCTTAGGGTTAGGGTTAGGTTTAGGGTGAGGGTTAGGGTATGGCTTAGGGTACGGGTTCGGGGAGGGGTTCGGGTAGGGCGTAGGGTATGGGTTAGGGTTAGGGTTAGGGCTAGTGTTAGGGTTAGGGCTCGGTTTAGGGTACGGGTTAGGATTAGGGTACGCGTTAGGGATAGGGTAAGGGTTAGGGTTAGGGTACGCGTTAGGGTGAGGGTAGTTATTAAACCTATCCCACTCTCTAGATACCCCTTAGCACGTAAAGGAATATTATTTGGGGGTCCAGCCATGGAGAAGAGTTTAGACACGAGGAGAAGATAAGGAACACACCCATTATCAAGAAATCACATTAGGATTCTCTTTTTAACCTGTTCCTTAAAACACTAGTGCTTAGGAAATCTATTGGAGGCAGAAGCAGTGAAGGGTAGCTTAGGGTTAGGGTTAGGGTTAGGGTGAGGGTTAGGGTACGGCTTAGGGTACGGGTTCGGGGAGGGGTTCGGGTAGGGCGTAGGCTATGGGTTAGGGTTAGGGTTAGGGTTAGTGTTAGGGTTAGGGCTCGGTTTAGGGTACGGGTTAGGATTAGGGTACGCGTTAGTGTTAGGTTAGGGGTTAGGGTTAGGGTATGCGATAGGGTGAGGTTAGTTATTAAACCTATCCCACTCTCTAGATACCCTTTAGCACGTAAAGGAATATTATTTGGGGGTCCAGCCATGGAGAAGAGTTTAGACACTAAGAGAAGATAAGGAACACACCCATTATCAAGAAATCACATTAGGATTCTCTTTTTAACCTGTTCCTTAAAACACTAGTGCTTAGGAAATCTATTGGAGGCAGAAGCAGTCAAGGGTAGCTTAGGGTTAGGGTTAGGTTTAGGGTGAGGGTTAGGGTATGGCTTAGGGTACGGGTTCGGGGAGGGGTTCGGGTAGGGCGTAGGGTATGGGTTAGGGTTAGGGTTAGGGCTAGTGTTAGGGTTAGGGCTCGGTTTGGGGTACGGGTTAGGATTAGGGTACGCGTTAGGGTTAGGGTAGGGGTTAGGGTTAAGGTGCACGTTAGGGTGAGGATAGTTAATAAACCTATCACACTCTCTAGATACCCATTAGCACGTAAAGGAATATTATTTGGGGGTCCAGCCATGGAAAAGAGTTTAGACAAGAGGAGAAGATAAGGAACACACCCATTATCAAGAAATCACATTAGGATTCTCTTTTTAACCTGTTCCTTAAATCACTAGTGCTTAGGAAATCTATTGGAGGCAGAAGCCGTCAAGGGTAGCTTAGGGTTAGGGTTAGGGTTAGGGTGAGGGTTAGGGTACGGCTTAGGGTACGGGTTCGGGGAGGGGTTCGGGTAGGGCGTAGGGTATGGGTTAGAGTTAGGGTTAGGGTTAGTGTTAGGGTTAGGGCTCGGTTAAGGGTACGGGTTAGGATTAGGGTACGCGTTAGTGTTAGGTTAGGGGTTAGGGTTAGGGTACGCTTTAGGGTGAGGGTAGTTATTAAACCTATCCCACTCTCTAGATACCCCTTAGCACGTAAAGGAATATTATTTGGGGGTCAGCCATGGAGAAGGGTTTAGACACTAGGAGAAGATAAGGAACACACCCATTATCAAGAAATCACATTAGGATTGTCTTTTTAACCTGTTCCTTAAAACACTAGTGTTTAGGAAATCTATTGGAGGCAGAAGCAGTCAAGGGTAGCTTAGCATTAGGGTGAGGGTTAGGGTACGGCTTAGGGTACGGGTTAGGTGAGGGGTTCCGGTAGGGCGTAGGGTATGGGTTAGGGTTAGGGTTAGGGTTAGTGTTAGGGTTAGGGCTCGGTTTAGGGTACGGTTTAGGATTAGTGTATGCGTTAGTGTTAGGGTAGGGGTTAGGGTTAGGGTACGCATTAGGGTTAGGGTAGTTATTAAACCTATCCCACTCTGTAGATACCCCTTAGCACGTAAAGGAATATTATTTGGGGGTCCAGCCATGGAGAAGAGTTTCAACACTAGGATAAGATAAAGCTCACACCCATTATAAAGAAATCACAATAGGATTCTCTTTTTAACCTATTCCTTAAAACACTAGTGCTGAGGAAATCTATTGGAGGCAGAAGCAGTCAAGGGTAGCTTAGGGTTAGGGTTAGGTTTAGGGTGCGGGTTAGGGTACGACTTACGGTACGGGTTCGGTAACGGGTTCGGGAAGGGCGTAGGGTATGGGTTAGGATTAGTGTTAGGGTTAGTGTTAGGGTTAGGGCTCGGTTTAGGGTATGGTTTAGGATTAGGGTACGCGTTAGTGTTAGGGTAGGGTTTACGGTTAGGGTACACGTTAGGGTTAGGGTCGTTATTATACCTATCCCACTCTCTAGATACCCCTTAGCACGTAAAGGAATATCATTTGGGGGTCTAGCCATGGAGAAGAGTTTAGACACTAGGATAAGATAAGGAACACACCCATTATCAAGAAATCACATTAGGATTCTCATTTTAACCTGTTCCTTAAAACACTAGTCCTTAGGAAATCTATTGGAGGCAGAAGCAGTCAAGGGTAGCTTAGGGTTACGGTTAGGGTGAGGGTGAGGGTTAGGGTACGGTTTAGGGTATGGGTTCGGGGAGGGGTTCGGGTAGGGCGTAGAGTATGGTTTAGGGTTAGGTTTAGGGTTAGGGTTAGTGTTAGGGCTCGGTTTAGGGTACGGGTTAGGATTAGAGTACGCGTTAAAGTTAGGGTAGGTGTTAGGGTTAGGGTACGCGTTAGGGTTTGGGTAGTTATTAAACCAATCCCACTCTCTAGATACCCCTAAGCACATAAAGGAATATTATTTTGGGGTCCAGCCATGGAGAAGAGTTTAGACACTAGGATAAGAGAAGGAACACACCCATTATCAAGAAATCACTTTAGGATTCTCTTTTTAACCTGTTCCTTAATACACTAGTGCTTAGGAAATCTATTGGAGGCAGAAGCAGTCAAGGGTAGCTTAGGTTTAGGGTTAGGGTTAGTGTGAAGGTTAGGGTACGGCTTAGGGTTCGGGTTCGGGGAGGCGTTATGCTATGGCGTAGGATATGGGTTAGGGTTAGGGTTAGGGTTAGTGTTAGGGTTAGGGCTCGGTTTTGGGTACGGGTTAGGATTAGGGTACGCGTTAGGGTTAGGGTCGGGGTTAGCGTTACGGTACGCGTTAGGGTGAGGGTAGTTATTAAACCTATCCCACTCTCTAGATACCACTTAGCACGTAAAGGAATATTATTTGGGGGTCCAGCCATGGAGAAGAGTTTAGACACTAGGATAAGATAAGGAACACACCCATTATCAAGAAATCACATTAGGATTCTCTTTTTTACTTGTTCCTTAAAACACTAGTGCTTAGGAACTCTATTGGAGGCAGAAGCCGTCAAGGGTAGCTTAGGGTTAGGGTTAGGGTTAAGTTTAGGGTGAGGGTTACGGTACAGCTTCAGGCCCTCTTCTGGTTCCGGGGGGCAGGCTGAGCCTGTGGTTAATTCTTCTTCCTGATGGGAAAATAGAGTGACCTGTGCCTGTCCCAAAACATAGAGCTAGTCTCTCATTGGTTCCCCTTCTTCCCATTCATCTTCAGAACAAATTGCAACCTGTACGGAACAGGAGGTTAAAGGTGCTGATGCTCCAAGTAGGGAGGTTGCTAGTAAAGCGGCTGGAATGGCGAACCGGAGCACAAGGAGGTGAGAAATGAGGTGCGTTTTAGAAACCTTTCCCGATCACACGGTGTACCATCTTCTGGGTTTCTCATGCATCTTTTTGATGTAGGAAGATGACCTTGTACCTGGAGATTTGGGACCCATGGGCTGGGTACCACGCAGTATTACTTTAAAGGGTCTGCGTTGGCTCACCCAACCTCACCAAACCTCTCAGCCCCAAGAGTGTCCACCCTTATGTCTCATCCAGCTGTGGGTCCAGATATGGTCAATCCAGGTTGCATCACAGCCCCTGAATGAATTGTGTGAGTAATTCTCTCTCTTTCACTGTCTTTGTTTCATGGGTTTTTAAAAGTAATTTATTTTTATAATGGGGTTTAGCTGCTTTTCACTGCTGTGTTTATGCCGCTTTACACCCACTTGACTCACTTACGGAGAGATATCAATACATAGGTTTGAAGATTCTTACTAGTCAGAAATATTCTTGTGCGATGAATAGGGGGTGTTGAGTCCAGTTCACTGAGCAAGGAGTAAGTGTTGTCTATTACATATTGGGTTTATGGAACGGTATGTTGGCTAATTTGAAACCCTTGTTTTATGCATCACCCCACCTCACCTTTCCCGTTAAGCAGCCATATTGTGTTTTCTAAATGTGTGATTCTCTTCTGTTTTATAATTCAGTTCAAGTGTAACGGTTTTTACATTCCCTCTATAAGTGATATCTTATGATAAGTGTCTTTTTCTGTGTGACTTATTTCACTTAGAATCGTTGTACCTAAATCCACTCATCATGCTGCTACTAACATTATGACATTGATGTCATGCCTGAGAGATATCCCATTCTACATAAGGACCTCAAATTCTTTATCCATTTTTCGCTTTCCTGGGCTATTTAAGATGGAATGAAGTGGAGGTTCCTGTCAACAGAGCAGCCATAAACTTTGGGGTGCCTGTGTCTTGCTGATTTTTAGTTTTCCCAATTTATACACCCATGAGTGGAAGTGCCCTATGCTCTCTAAGCTGTGTTTTTTCGATATTTCAGGACACACCGTACACTTCTCCAGAGTGGCTGTTGGCAATTTACATCCCACCCATCAGCGTAGCAAGGCTCCCATTTCTCCATGGCCTGTCCTGCATTTCTGGTTTTGATACATTTTTCAGCATGGCCCTTTTGACCGATGGGAAGCGAGACTTCTTTGTAGTGCTGATTTGCCTTGCCAGGTTGTTTGGTTGGCCAAAACGGGCGTATGTGTTTTTTCCTGAATATATTCAGGAAAAAACGCATACGCCCTTTTTGGCCAAGGGCATCACTGTCGACGTTTTGCCGCTTTTCATGGGCTTTAAAGGCGATTCGAATCTACCTCCTGAAATCTGTTTCCTGCAATTCTGCCTTGCTTTCAAATCCTCTTCGTTGCCTTCCCTCAATTTATTTGTGGACTAGAGTTATCATTTATAACTGCACAGGTTTTGTGAATTGCAGTGCCCCTGACCTGAATTTTTCAACTCGCTTTTTTGGGAGCTGGCCGCAAAAGTGCAGGATTGCTTCAGGCCCTCTTCTGGTTCCGGGGGCCAGGCTGAGCCTGTGGTTAATTCTTCTTCCTGATGGGAAAATAGAGTGATGTGTGCCTGTCCCAACATATAGAGCTAGTCTCTCATTGGTTCCCCTTCTTCCCATGCATCCTCAGGACAAATTGCAACCTGTACGGAACAGGAGGTTAAAGGTGCTTATGCTCCAAGTAGGGAGATTGCTAGTCAAGGGGCTGGAATGGCGAACCGGAGCACAAGGAGATGACAAATGAGGTGCGTTTTAGAAACCTTTCCCGATCACACGGTGTACCATCTTCTGGGTTTCTCATGCATGTTTTCGATGTAGGAAGATGCCCTTGTACCGGGAGATTTGGGACCCATGGGATGGGTACCACGCAGTATTACTTTAATAGGTCTGCATTTGCTCACCCAACCTCACCAAACCTCTCAGCCCCAAGAGTGTCCACCCTTATGTCTCATCCAGCTGTGGGTATAGATATGGTCAATACAGGTTGTATCACAGCCCCTGACCGAATTGTGTAAGAATTTCTCTCTCTTTCATTGTCTTTGTTTCATGGGTGTTTTAAAGAAATTTATTTTTATAATGGGGTTTAGCTTCTTTTCACTGCTCTGTTCATGCTGCTTTACACCCACTTGACTCACTTACGGAGAGATATCAATACCTAGGTTTTAAGATTCTTACTTGTCAGATATATTCTTGTGCGGTGAATAGCGGGTGTTGAGTCCAGTTCACTGAGCAAGGAGTAGTTCTTGTCTATTACATATTGGGTTTATGGAACGGTATATGAACTAATTTGAAACCCTTCTTTCATGTATCACACCACCTCACCTTTCCCGTTAAGCAGTCATAGTGTGTCTTCTAAAAGTGTGACTCTGTTCTGTTTTGTAATTCAGTTCAAGTGTGACGGTTTTTACATTCCCTCTATAAGTGATATCTTATGATAAGTGTCTTTTTCTGTGTGACTTATTTCACTTAGAATCGTCGAAACTACATCCACTCCTCATGCTGCTACTCGCGTTAAGACATTGATTTCATGGCTGAGTGATATTCCATTGTACATAAGAAGCAAAACTTCTTTATCCATTTTTCTGTTTCCTAGGATATTTAAGGTGTAATGAAGTGGAGGTTCTTGTCAACAGAGCAACCCTTAACTTTGGGTTGCCTGTGTCTTGCTGATTTTTAGATTTCCCAATTTATACGCCCATGCGTGGAAGTGCCCCATTCTCTGTAGCTGTGTTTTTTAGATGTTTTTGGAAACACCATACCCTTCTGCAGAGTCGCCATTGGCAATTTACATCCCGCCCATCAGTGTAACAAGGCTCCCTTTCCTCCTTGTCCTCTCCTGCATTTCTTGTTTTTACACTTTTTTAGGAAGTTCCTTTTGACCGATGGGAAGTGAGACTCCTTTGTAGTGCTGATTTGCATTTCCGGCTTGCTTGGTTGGCCAAAAAGGGCCTATGCGTTTTTTTCTGAATTTATTCAGGAAAAAATGCATACGCCCTTTTTGGCCAAGGGCATCCTTGTCGACGTTTGGCCGCTTTTCATGTGCTTTAGTGGCGATTCGATTCTAACTCCTGAAATTTGTTTCCTGCAATTCTGCCTTTCTTTCCAATCCTTTTCGTTGCCTTCCCTCAATATAGTTTTGGACGATAGTTATAATTTAAAACTCTGCAGGTTTATGAATTGCAGTGCCCCTGAGCTCCATTTTTCAACTCGCTTTTTGGGAGCTTCCCGCAGAGCCGCTGGTTTGCTTCTGGCCCTACTCTGGTTCTCAGTGGCAGGCTAAGCCTTTGCTTAATTCTTCTTCCTGATTGGAAATTAGAGTGACATGTGCCTGTCCGAGCATCTAGGGCTTGGCTCTCCTTGTTTCTCCTCCTTCCCCTTCTTCCTTTGGACAAATTCCAAATTCTGTGCAACTGGATGTTGAAGGTGCTGACATCCTCAAGTGGGGAGGTTTTAAGGAAAATGGCTGGAGGGGTGAATCCAACAACCAGGAAATTAGGAGTTTTGGTTCCTTTTCCAAAATCTTCCTGATCCAACCGTGTTCCATCTTCTGTGTGTCACTAGCATGTTTTAGCTGTAGGAAAGGTCCCGTGTATGTAAGGAGAACACCAGGGATTTTTCCAAATCAGTGTCTCCCCGATCTCCAATCTGGGGAATTTTTAAGCTACTGGTACATGTGTGTTCATTAAGGGACTTGGGCCGTAGGCAGAGTCCGAACTTTAGATGATTGAAGTCTTCAGGCTCAGAAACGCTCACCATCGGCCTCCTTTAGTTTCCATTTTATCTGTAGTTGATAGATGATGTTGATATAGATATCTATTGTTTTTCAGATTATTTCCCCTTAGGGGTCATTAAAAAATATTGAGTATAGTTCCCTGTGCTATACAGTAGTTCCTTGTTGATGATATATTTTATACATAGCAGTGTGTATATGTTAATCCGAAACTGTTAATTTATCCCTCCTCCCACCTTTCCCCTTTGGTAATAAAAAAATATAAGATTTTATACTTCTCAGAAATCTAGGAGCTGAAAGAGAGGTATCATTTTCAATGGAAAATCATTCAAAACAAGGTTGAAACTTCAACCAAGATTATTAGATGTACATCCTTGGAAAGAAATCACTGCATTTCACTACTGTTGACCTGACAAATAAGACAAACCCCTCCACTGAACTTGCTTATAATAAAGTGATGGAAATATCAAATGGAAGTGTTAGAAACATCTTATTTTACACGAGCCTTATACACTGCTCTATGTTAATTACAGTTTGGCTCACACATCTGTTCATTGAAGTTACAATGTTCTCAAATTCTGTTACTGATCCTGCAGAGTGGGCCCCAACAAGGGTCTCCCTGCCCAGTGTCATTGGAGCCAACAGATCGAGACTGACTTTGGTTCAGAAGCAAAGGAAAACTTTATATTTTAATCAGAGAATGGAGAGGTGAGAGTGTGTGCTCCCCTGCGGGTTGTGGGCCGGGCTGCTGTGTAGGGATCCTGTCAGCATCAGCGGGAGGGAGGGGGCGGAACTCTCGAGGGCCGGGTTGGCTGGAGCTCAGGTTCTATGTCGCAGAGTCTGCACAGGGCCCCACGAGCTGAGGTGTCGGCCCAGCCATTTTGCACTAGGAAATCGGGTCTGAAGTGCCGGGTGTGGGACCTCTGCATGTGGAAACCTAGGAGCAAGTGAAATTAGACAAAGTACAAAGGACAAAATGGTTAGACTTTATTTTATTGCCCAGATTCTATTTTTATCTCCCAGGAATTTTTAATGGGCTTTGCCAGTGACAAAGCCCTCCTCTGCCTTTTGTCCCATTCCTCATTCGTGGGGCACTGAGGGTGCAGACACCTCTTCTGTAAATGCTTCGTGCTGAGTTGGGTGTCCTCATACCTGGGGGGAGGGGCAGGACTTCTCTCCAGCAGCCTCCAGGTGAGGTGGATTGTCCCCAGGCCTCCTCCCTCACTGCTCGTCTGCCTGAGCACCAGCATTGGAAGTTTCATAGATTCTAATGACCTTTAAGGGTCCAGGAAAGAGATGTTCAGAGACGTTGCGGGGGGGTGGGCGGTTTTACCCTGCTCCACATTGGTTCGACCCCCTTAGGCTGACGGTTTCTGCCAGCCTAGATGCTCTGACCAGTAGTCTGCGCTTTCTTCAGTTAGGCCACTGAATTAACGTACAAACAGCACCAGGTATCAGAGCCCTGCTTGCTCAAATCCCAGACAGTCCAGGGCTGGTGGTGATCCAGGACCATGACGGCCACTCAGTCAACGGCCTTTTGAAGTAGCCAGGAGTACAGCCGGTCTCATTGGCCTCCGTCACCGCGGTGTCTGTAGGCTTTTCTATGGTGGCAGCGTTATTTACGGTTCCCCTGCCAAGTTTATTAGCTCCGCTCTGGGTGCAGTAAGTCCTGTAAGCAGTAGTCTGCTCTTTTGGGGCACACTCTTGTTGTTTTCTGAGAGAAACTCCAGGTCAAGTGACGGTCACACGAGTCGTCATGGGGGCCCATTGCCCCCGGTTGTCTCTCTGGAGGTTGGTGTTGGACGGCCTCCTCACTCGAGGTCATTGTGCCCACGGAGCAATCCCTGCAACTTCAGGGCATGGTGGGTGGTTAGGATCACCAAGTGGCATCCTTTACCCTTACGAGGGAGCTGGACTTGCGGGCTGCTGATTTCCAGGTTTTTAGATACCCCCAGTATCCTGGTCAGATGGGGTGGCTGGCCAATGCCTGGAGGGCATTCTTGCATTGTTCCATTTCAAGTGGTCCCAGTTTTTGCACTAATACTCCAAGGGCGATTCGCCTTGGACCAGGAATGTAAAGGTCAAAGGGTTTAGCTAACTTAAGGAGGTCCAGGGCAAGGGTCTGAATTGACTGCACTTTCCCTTCTTGAAAGGCCGCTTCTGGATTCTATTCAAAAGGATCATCATCTTTTCCTTTCAGTGTTTCATATAGAGGCCCAGTTATTGGACTGTAGTTAGGGATCCAGATGCAGCAAACCCCGGTCTCCCCAGGAACCCCTAAGCTGTCTTCTAGTTTTAGGAAGGGTGAGGCTGCAAATGGCTTCTTCCCTTTCCTGGGGTGGGCTTCTCCGACCTTCTGTGTGAATGAAACCCAGGAAGGTCACCTTAGTTTGTGATATTTGAGCCTTTTTCTTGGACACCTTCTATCTTTTATTGGCTAGGTAGTTCAGAGGCCTCCTTAGTCGGGCTGGTGATCAGAATGTCATCTGCATATTGAAGGAGGGTTCCCTTCTCCAGAGGTAGATCTTTTAGGTCTTTAGCTAACGTTTCCCAAAAGATGGTGTGGGGATTTTTGAACCCCTGGGGCAGGACGGCCCAGCAGCATTGTTTTTGTTGTATGTTGAGTCCTGCCACTCACAGCCAAAATTTCTTGTGACTCTGGGACTAATGGAATACAGAAGAAGGCATCATTGAAGTCTAATACAGAATACCATGTCCTGGTGGATGGTAGAATGACCAGCAGGGTGTAGGAATTTGGAACTACTAGATGTATATCCTCTGTGGCTTCACTGACTGTCCTGTCGTCCTCTACCAGGTACCCAGCAGCCCACGGGGCTCTTGTGGTCAGGCCCCTCCCAGGATATGGAGCTCACCTGGGCAGGTACCCAGCAGCCCATGGGACTCTCGGTGTTAGGCCACTCCCAGGATATGGAGTTCACCTGGGCATGTACCCAGCAACCCATGGGGCCCTCATGATCAGGCCCCTCCCAGGATATGGAGCTCACCTGGGCAGGTATGCAGCAGCCCACAGGGCTCTCGTGGGCAGGCCCCTCCCTGGATATGGAGCTCCCCTGGACAGGTACCCTGGCAGGGCTGGGCACACAGGAACCGTGCACATAGCCCTCATTGCAGAGCACCCCCAGGACAACTGTAGCTCAGAGCTGACACAGAGCACCTCAGAGCAGAGCTTGAACTAACAAACAGCAGCTCCAACAGGTCTGTGACCCTAGGCTTCACTCTGTGTGGCCTCCCTCTGCCTGGTCTTCCAGGGGCTTCCACTGCAGCTGGGGCACCAGGCCTCTGTCTCCACCCACCACCCCTCCTCTCCCTGACTCCTGGGTTCCTCTCATTAGCAGAGGGTCTTCTTGAAGTTGTCTCCCACTCATGAACCAGATAAAATGATTAGAAAACAAGCCAGGGCTGCCGCCCCTTATCTATCCTGACTCTCGGGACCCTACACCTGTTCCTTGGATCTGGCCGGTGCAGCAAGGCACATTTTCTGCAACTCTGAGCCCCTGAGGGGCGAGGATTGGCTGACCTGGGCAGCCTGACCCGGCCAGCCAGCCCTTCCCAGGTGTGCCTGGGTTGAGGTCAATATAAACACCCCTCCAGGCAGCAAAAGCCTCTGCAGCTGTGCCTGACGCCATATTCTCTGCCCCGTCCGCAGTCTCGGGGTTGGGATGGTGGGAGGGAGTAGGGCCCACGGCTCTATGAGTGGCCCGGTGTGACTGGGGCTCTGCTGGACTTCCTGCAGGAGTTGCCGGGCTGCCACCTGCTAAAGAGGAGGATGTGTCACCCATACTTGCTGCTGGAATTTCTCCCCGGGCAGAGGTGAGGAAGGAAAAAAGCAGTGGGGACCGGGACAGGAGGGGTACCTCAGGCAGGGAAATGGAAAGCTTCCAGACGAGTGCCCAGGGCCAGGACCATCCTGGCTGGCCTGCAGGCACCAAGTCGGCCTGCGTGTCCAAGCCCCTTCCTCTAGCTTTTAAAGTCTTTGCACACATTCAGGTGTTTTACCTGGGAAGGGTGGGAAAAGTTCAGCAGCAACTGGCCTGGGGCTCAGCTCACATTTACTCAGAGACGCCTCCTCACGGTCCCCCAGCTTTGCAATGAGGACGCTCCTTGTGTTGGGGCTGCTGGCTGCATGGGAAATGATTCCCCACCTGTGACCAACTTCAGAATTGTTTACCAATGGAGCAAGTGCCCTGATAGGGTTTTCCTCTGTATGACCAGTGGGTTCTGTTTTTGTTTTTTTCTTTTTTGGTTCAAGGTAAGTTTTATTCCTCTTTTTGTATTTATGGATATAAGCATGGAAATAATTCATTCATACAAATACGTCTATGGGAAGGACAGAACTTTTTTTCTGTTTTATTTTTTTAAGTATTAATTATATTTTAATTTTTGAATTTATTTTATTCATTTTTTTATACAGCAGGTTCTTATTGGTTATCTATTTTATACATATAAGTGTATATATGTCAATCCCAGGCTCGCAATTCATCCCACCACCACCACCCTGCCACTTTCCCCCCTTGGTGTCCATACATTTGTTCTATACATCTGTGTCTCTATTTATGCCTTGCAAACCGGTTCATCTGTACCATTTTTTCTAGGTTCCACATGTATGCGTTAATATACGATATTTGTTTTTCTCTTTCTGACTAACTTCACTCTGTATGACAGTCTCTAGATCTATCCACGTCTCTACAAATGACCCAATTTCATTCCTTTTTATGGCTGAGAAATATTGCATTTTATATATGTAGCACATCTTTTCCGTTCGTCTGTCTATGGGCACTTAGGTTGCTTCCATGACCTGGCTATTGTAAATAGTGCTGCAGTGAACATTGTGGTGAATATGTCTTTTTTATTTTTTTTTTGAATATGTCTTTTTGAATTATGGTTTTCTCTGGGTATATGGCCAGTAGTGGGATTGCTGGGTCATATGGTAATTCTATATTTAGTTTTTTAAGGAACCTCCATACTGTTCTCCATAGTGACTGTATCAACTTACATTCCCACAAATAGTGTAAGAGGGTTCCCTTTTCTCCACACCCTCTCCAGCATTTGTTGTTTGTAGATTTTCTGATGATGCCCATTCTAACTCGTGTGAGGTGATAACTCATTGTAGTTTTGGTTTATATTTCTCTAATAATTAGTGATGTTGAGCAGCTTTTCATGTGCTTCTTGGTCATCTGTATGTCTTCTTGGGACAAATGTCTATTTACGTCATCTGCCCATTTTTGGATTGGGTTGTTTGTTTTTTTACTGTTGAGCTGTATGAGCTGTTTATATACATTGGAGATTAATCCTTTGTCCATTGATTCGTTTGCAAATATTTTCTCCCATTCTGAGGGTTGTCTTTTCGTCTTGTTTGTAGTTTCCTTTGCTTTGCAAAAGCTTTTAGGTTTCATTTGCTCCCATTTGTTTATTATTGTTTTTTATTCCATTACTCTAGGAGGTGGATCAAAAAAGACCTTGCTGTGATTTATGTCAAAGAGTATTCTTCCTATGTTTTCCTCTAAGAGTTTTCTAGTGTCCGGTCTTACATTTTGGTCTCTAATGCATTTTGAGTTTATTTTTTGTGTATGGTGTTAGGGAGTGTTCTAATTTCATTCTTTTACATGTAGCTGTCCATTTTTCCCAGCACCACTTATTGAAGAGACTGTCTTTTCTCCATTGTATATCCTTGCCTCCTTTGTCATAGATTAGTGGGTCATAGGTGTGTAGGTTTATCTCTGGGCTTTCTTTTTTTTTTTTTCTTTTACATCTTTATTGGAGTATAATCGCTTTACAATTGTGTGTTAGTTTCTGCTGTATAAAAAAGTGAATCAGCTATGCGTATACATATAACACCATATCCCCTCCCTCTTGCACCTCCCTCTCACTCCCTTATCCCACCCTTTTAGGTGGTCACAAAGCACAGACCTGATCTCCCTGTGCTATGTGGCTGCTTCCCAGTAGCTATCAATTTTACATTTGGTAGTGTATATATGTCCATACCACTCTCTCACTTTGTCCCAGCTTACCCTTCCCCCTCCCCATGTCCTCAAGTCCTTTCTCTACGTCTGTGTCCTTAATCCTTTCCTGCCCCTAGGTTCTACATAAACTTTTTTTTTTAGATTCCATATATATGTGTTAGCATACAGTGTTTGTTTTTCCCTTTCTGACTTACTTCACTCTGTAGGACAGACTCTAGATCCATCCACCTCACTAAAAATAACTCAATTTCGTTTCTTTTTATGGCTGAATCATGTTCCATTGTATATATGTGCCACATCTTCTTTATCCATTTATCTGTTGATGGACACTTAGGTTGCTTCCATGTCCTGGCTATTGTAAATAGAGCTACAGTGAACATTGTGGTACATGACTCTTTTTGAATTATGGTTTTCTCAGGGTAAAGGTCCAGGAGTGGGTTTGCTGGGTTGTATGGTAGTTCTATTTTTAGTATTTAAGGAACCTTCATACCGTTCTCCCTAGTGGCTATATCAATTTACATTCCCACCAACAGTGCAAGAGGGTTCCCTTTTCTCCAATTAATGCCTCTCCAGCATTTATTGTTGGTAGATTTTTTGATGATGGCCATTCTGACTGGTGTGAGGTGATACCTCGCTGTAGTTTTGATTTGCATTTCTCTAATGATTAGTGATGTTCAGCATCCTTTCATGTGTTTGTTGGCAACCTGTATATCTTCTTTGGAGAAATGTCTATTTAGGTCTTCTGCCCATTTTTGGATTGGGTTGTTTGGTTTTGTGATATTGAGCTACATGAGCTGCTTTTTGGAGATTAATCATTTGCCATTTGCTTCATTTGAAAATATTTTCTCCCATTCTGATGGTTGTCTTTTCATCTTGCTTATGTTTTCCTTTGCTGTGCAAAAGAATTTATGTTTCATTAGGTCCCATTTTTTAATTTTTGTTTTTATTTCCATTTCTCTAGGAGGTGGGTCAAAAAGGATCTTGCTGTGATTTATGTCATAGACTGTTCTGCTTATGTTTTCCTCTAAGAGTTTTATAGTGGCTGGTCTTATATTTAGGTATCTAATCCATTTTGAGTTTATTTTTGTGTATGGTGTTAGGGAGTGTTCTAATTTCATTCTTTTACATGTAGCTGTCCAGTTTTCCCAGCACCACTTACTGAAGACACTGTCTTTTCTCCGTTGTACACCCTTGCCTCCTTTGTCATAGATTAGTTAACCATAGGTATGTGGGTTTATCTCTGTGCTTTCTATCCTGTTCTATTGACCTATATTTCTGTTTTTGTGTCAGTACCATATTATCTGATTACTGTAGCTTTGTAATATAGTCTGAAGTCTGGAAGTCTGATTCCTCCAGCTCTTTTTTTCCCCCCTCAAGACTGCTTTGGCTATCCAGGGTCTTTTGTGTCTCCCTACAAATTTTAAGATTTTTTTTTCTTGTTCTGTAGAAAATGCCAAAAGTATTTTGATCAGGATTGCATTAAATCTGTAGATTGCTTTGGGTAGTATAGTCATTTTCACAATATTGATTCTTCTAATCCAAGAACATGGTATATGTCTCCATCTGCTTATATCATCTTTGATTTCTTTCATCAGCGTCTTATAGTTTTCTGAGTACAGGTCTTTTACTTCCTTAGGTAGGTTAATTCCTAGGTATTTTATTCTTTTTGTTGCAGTGGTAATGGGATTGTTTCCTTAATTTCTCTTTCTGATCTTTCATTGTTAGTGTATAGGAATGCAAGCAATTTCTGTGCATTAATTTTGTATCCTGCAACTTTACCAGATTCATTGATTAGCTCCAGTGGTTTTCTGGTGGCATCTTTAGGATTCTCTATCTATGATATCATGTCATCTGCAAACAGTGACAATTTTACTCCTTCTTTTCCTTTTTGTATTCCTTTTATTTCTTTTTCTTCTCTGATTGCCATGGCTAGGACTTCCAAAACTATGTTGAATAGCAGTGGTGAGAGTGGACATCCTCGTCTTGTTCCTGATCTTAGAGGAAACGCTTGCAGTTTTTCACCATTGAGAATGGTGTTTGCTGCGGGTTTGTCATATATGGCCTTTATTATGTTGAGGTAGTTTCCCTCTATGCCCACACTCTGCAGAGTTTTTATCGTAAATGGGTGTTGAATTTTCACAAAATCTTTTCCTTCATCTATTGAGATGATCATATGGTTTTATTCTACAATTTGTTAATATGGTGTATCACATTGATTTGTGTATATTGAAGAATCCTTGCATCCCTGGGATACACCCCACTTGATCATGGTGTATGATCCTTTTAATGTGTTGTTTGATTCTGTTTGCTAGTATTTGGTTGAGGATTTTTACATCTATATTCATCAGTGATATTGGTCTATAATTTTCTTTCCTTGTAGTATCTCTGTCTGATTTTGGTATCAGGGTGATGGTGGTCTGATAGAATGAGTTTGGGAGTGTTCCTTCCCCTGCAATTGTTTTGAAGAATTTGAGAAGGTTGGGTGTTAGCTCTTCCCTAATGTTTGATAGAATTCACCTGTGATGCCATCTGGTTCTGGACTTTTGTTTGTTGGAAGATTTTTAATCACAGTTTCAAATTCATTGCTTGTGATAGGTTTGTTCATATTTTCTATTTCTTCCTGGTTCAGTCTTGGAAGGTTATCCCTTTCTAAGAATTTGTCCATTTCTTCCAGGTTGTCCATTTTATTGGCATAGAGTTGCGTGTAGTAGTCTCTTAGGATGCTTTGTATTCCTGTGGTGTCTGTTGTAACTTCTCCTTTTTCACTTCTAATTTTGTTGATTTGAGTCCTCTCCCTCTTTTTCTTGAGTCTGGCTAAAGGTTGATCATTATTGCTTATCTTCTCAAAGAACCAGCTTTTAGGTTTATTGATCTTTGCTTTTGTTTTCTTTGTTTCTATTTCATTTATTTCTGCTCTGATCTTTAAGATTTCTTTCCTTCTACTAACTTTGGGTTTTGTTCTTCTTTCTCTAATTCCTCTAGGTGTAAGGTTAGATTGTTTATTTGAGATTTTTCTTGTTTCTTGAGGTAGGCTTGTAGTGCTATAAACTTCCCTCTTAGAACTGCTTTTGCCGCATCCCATAGGTTTTGGATCATCGTGTTTTTGTTGTCATTTGTCTCTAGGTAGTTTTTGATTTCCTCTTTGATTTCTTCAGTGATCTCTTGGTTATTTAGTAACGCATTGTTTAGCCTCCATGTGTTTGTGTTTTTTACGGTTTTTTTCCGTGTAATTGATTTCTAATCTCATAGCATTGTGGTCGGAACAGCTGCTTGACATGATTTCAGTTTTCTTAAATTTACTGAGGCTTTGTGATCCAAGATGTGATCTATCCTGGAGAATGTTCCGTGTGCAGTTAAGAAGAACGTGTAATCTGCTGTTTTTGGATGGAATGACCTATAAATATCAATTAACTCTATCTGGTCTATTGTGTCATTTAAAGCTTGTGTTTCCTTATTAATTTTCTGTCTGGCTGATCTCCACTGGTATAAGTGAGCTATTAAAGTCCCCCACTATTATTGTGTTACTGTTGATTTCCTCTTTTATAGCTGTTAGCAGTTGCCTTATACATTGAGGTGCTCCTATGTTGGGTACATATATATTTATAATTGTTATATCTTCTTCTTGGATTGATCCCTTGACCATTATGTAGTGTCTTTCCTTGTCTCTTGTAACATTCTTTATTTTAAAGTCTATTTTATCTGATATGAGTATTGCTACTCCAGCTTTCTTTTGATTTTCATTTGCATAGAGTATATTTTTCCATCGCCTCACTTTCAGTCTGTATGTGTCCCTAGGTCTGAAATGGGTCTCTTGTAGACAGCATATATATGGGTCTTGTTTTTGTATCCATTCAGCGAGCCTGTGTCTTTTGGTTGGAACATTTAGTGCATTCACGTTTAAGGTAATTATCGATATGTATGTTCCTATTACTATTTTCTTAATTGTTATGGGGTTGTCTTGGTGGGTCCTTTTCTTCTCTTGTGTTTCCCACTTAGAGAAGTTCCTTTAGCATTTGGTGTAAAGCTGGTTTCATGGTGCTGAATTCTCTTAGCTTTTGCTTGTCTGTAGGGCTTTTGATTTCTCCATCAAATATGAATGAGATCTTTGCAGGGTGGAGTAATCTTGGTTGTAGGTTCTTCCCTTTCATCACTTTAAATTGATCATGCTACTCCCTTCTGGCTTGTAGATATTCTGCTGAGAAATCAGCTGTTATCCTTATGGGAGTTCCCTTGTATGTTATTTGTCATTTTTCCCTTGCTGCTTTCAATAATTTTTCTTTGTCGTTAATTTTTGTCAATTTGATTACTATGTGTCTTGTCATTTTTCTCCTTTGGTTTATCCTGCCTGGGACTCTCTGTGCTTCTGGACTTGGGTGGCTATTTCTTTTCCCATGCTAGGGAAGTTTTTGACCATAATCTCTTCAAATATATTCTCGGGTCCTTTCTCTCTCTTCTCCTTCTGGGATCCCTATCATGCGAATGTTGTTGTGTTTAATGTTGTCCCAGAGGACTCTTGGGGTGTCTTCATTTATTTTCATTCTTTTTCTTTATTCTGTTCCATGGCAGTGATTTCCACCTTTCTGTCTTCCAGGTCACTTATCCGTTCTTCTGCCACAGTTATTCTGCTACTGATTCCTTCTAGTATATTTTTCATTTCAGTTATTACATTGTTCACCTCTGTTTGTTTGTTCTTTAATTCTTCTAGGTGTTTGTTCCTTAATTCTTCTAGGTCTTTGTTAAGCATTTCTTGTGTCTTCTCGATCTTTGCCTCCTTTCTTTTTCCAAGGTCTTGGCTCAACTTCACTATCATTATTCTGAATTCTTTTTCTGGAAGGTTCCCTATCTCCACGTCATTTCGTTTTTTTTTTTTCCTGGGGTTTTATCTTGTTCCTTGATCTGGTATAAAGTCCTCTGCCTTTTCATTTTGTCTATCTTTCTGTGAATGTGGTTTTCCTTCCACAGGCTGCAGAATTGTAGTTCTTCTTGCTTCTGCTGTCTGCTCTCTGGTGGATGAGTCTATCTTAGAGGCTTGTGCAAGCTTCCTGATGGGAGGGACTGGTGGTGGGTAGAGCTGGGTGTTGCTTTGGTGGGCAGAGCTTTAATCCGCTTGTCTGTGGATTAAATAAAACTTTAATAAAAAGTTTAATCCGCTTGTCTGCTGATGCATGGGGCTGGGTTCCCTCCCTGTTGGTTGTTTGGCCTGAGGCGACCCAGCACTGGAGCCTACCTTGCTCTTGGTGGGGCTAATGGCGGACTCTGGGAGGGCTCACACCAAGGAGTATTTCCCAGAACTTCTGCTGCCAGTGTCGTTGTCCTCACGGTGAGCCACAGCCACAGCCACCACCTGCCTCTGCAGGAGACCCTCTAAAAGTAGCAGGTAGTTCTGGTCATTCTCCTACAGGGTCACTGCTTCTTCCCCTGGGTCCTGATGTGCACACTACTTTGTGTGTGCCCTCCAAGAGTGGAGTATCTGAGTGGAGTTGAGACTCTGAGACTCTGCGTGGAGTCACACAGACTCTGGGTCCTGTGAAGCTTCGATGTTTTGTGGTTCTAGAAATCCTATAGGAGACGGTCCACAGCAGGTGAAGCTAATGTTGTCAGTAGAGGTGTTGAAGCCAAAGATCTGCAGTTCCGACTAGAGGTGCCGATGTACATACAGGACAAAATCATCTCGTGTGAATGTAGTTCAGGCATGTTTAAGATGAATGCAGTCATGTTAATGCCTACCATATTCTATCTTGAGCCTCTCCTCAGGGACCCCCTCCTCAGTTCCTGAGGCTCCTGTAAGTCATGTACAAGGGACTGGAAAGTGGGCTCTGTCCAGTCTGAGCCCTGAGTTACCCTGTGTGTATCTTAGGATGCTTTGTATTTCTGTGGTGTCTGTCTGTTGTAACATCATCTCTTTCATTTCAGATTTATTTGGGCCCTCTCTTTTTAAAAAAACATACTACTGTTGTCTTTTATTCTTTACAGAAGTTTAATAAGTGTTTGATCTACTATCCTTACCCTATGTATACTTTTTGCAGTGAGATTTTTACTTTTCTTTGTTTCCTTGTTACTATCAATAATTAGTGAGACTTCTTTTAAGCTACCTTCAACATTGCTTATAAAGCTGCTTTATTAGTGATGACAGAGCCTTAATGGAAGTCATGTTCTGGTTGTAAATTAGAATGCAATGTGCCAGCAAAAAGCCCCTTAAGTTTATGTCTCATTACTTCTTGTTCTTTTTTTAATTTAATTTTTATTTTTTGTCAGAGCAAATTTGATTAAAATGTTTTGTTTCTTCTAGGTGTGCAAGATGTGGTTCTTTTAAACATATACATATATCTATTCTTCTTTGCATCATTTTCCCATGTAGGTTATGACACAATGTTGAGCAGTCTTGTCTTGGTATTACATAGGTCTTTGGTGATTACATATTTCACATGTGTTTCTATATCTATCTTAACCCCAATATCCTAATGTATCCAATCCTCACACCTATCCATTTGCTGAACCATAAGTTTGTTTAATGAATCTGTGATTGCATTTCTCTGTGGAAATATCTTCATTGGTATGAATTTTTAGCTAAGACCTATAAGTGATATTATAGGATATGTGTCTTTGGCTTTCTGACTTAGTACAATTTGCCTGATTACCTCAAGAATCATACATGGTGCTGCAAATGGCATTGTTTCATTTTTTTCCCTGGCTAATATTCCATCTGTACGTGTACCAGTTCTTCTTTGGCCACGCACCTCTTGATGGACTTTCTGGTTGCCTCCATGTCTTGGCTATTGTAATACTGCTGCAATGCATATTTTCTTGCCTGTGTCTTTCCAGTTCTATCTTCTTATGTTATAGGCCAAGGAGTGGGCTTCCTGTATCATATGGTAGCTCAGTGTGTACGTTTTAAAGGCACCACCATTCAGTTCTCATTAGTGGCTCTTTCCAGGTTACGTCCCACTTAAAATTGAGGGTATGCATTTCTCCAAAACACCTTCAATATTTATTGTTTGTAGTTTTCTTGCTGATGGTTATTCTAACAGGTGCGAGCTGATACCTCTCTGTGGTTGAATTTGCATGTGTCCCAAAATCTGTTGAAATTGAGCTTTAAAGCATGCCCTTTCTATTTATCAAACTGTGATTACAGCTTAGTTCTTCAAAGTGTTTTCTTAAAGTAAGTGTCACATTTTGAAAATTTTTGGCCATTACCTCCCTCAAGACATTTTGAAGGCAGGTTTCATTTACAGCCCTGAAGTACTTGTTCATATGAAGTGACCATTAGCACAGGTTTGAAAGCTGCTTTGGTAGGTAACGGCCGGAGGGCGGGAGCCTTTCCACGTTCCCCAATCTGGTAACTAGGGAAGGAGCCTTCAGCCCCAAAAGTGTCCACCCTTATGTCTCATCCAGCTGTGGAACTAGATATGGTCAATCTAGGTTGCATCACAGCCCCTGAATGAATTGTGTGAGAATTTCTCTCTCTTTGAAAGTCTTTGTTTCATGGGTAATTAAAAGAAGTTTATTTTTATAATGGGGTTTAGCTGCTTTTCACTGCTGTGTTTATGCCGCTTTACACCCCCTTGACTCACTTACAGAGAGATATCAATACATAGGTTTTAAGATTCTTACTAGTCAGATATAGTCTTGTGCGGTGAATAGGGGGTGTTGAGTCCAGTTCACTGAGCAAGGAGTAGGTCTTGTCTATTACATATTGGGTTTATGGAACGGTATCTGAGCTAATTTGAAACCCTTGTTTTATGCATCACAGCACCACACCTTTCCCCTTCAGCAGCCATAGTGTGTTTTCTAAATGTGTGACTCTGTTCTGTTTTGTAATTCAGTTCAAGTGTAGCGGTTTTTACATTCCCTCTGTAAGTGATATCTTATGATAAGTGTCTTTTTCTGTGTGACTTATTTCACTTAGAATCTTCGTACCTAAATCCACTCATCATGCTGCTACGACTCTTATGACATTGATTTCATGGCTGAGTGATATTCCATTGTATATGAGGACCCAACTTCTTTATCCATTTTTCCCTTTCCTAGGATATTTAAGGTGTAATGAAGTGGGGGTTCTTGTCAACAGAGCAGCCCTAAACTTTGGGGTGCCTGTGTCTTGCTGATTTTTAGTTTTCCCAATTTATACGCCCATGAGGGGAAGTGCCCTATGCTCTCCAAGCTGTGTTTTTTAGATGTTTCAGGACACACCGTACACTTCCCCAGAGTGGCTGTTGGCAATTTATATCCCGCCCATCAGCGTAGCAAGGCTCCCATTTCTCCATGGCCGGTCCTGAATTTTTGGATTTGACACTTTTTTCCGCATGGCCCTTTTGCCCGCTGGGAAGCGAGACAACTTTGTAGCACTGTTTTCCCTTTCCAGGTTGCTTGGATGGCCAAAAAGGGCGTATGCGTTTTTTCCTGAATATATTCAGGAAAAAACGCATACGCCCTTTTTGGCCAAGGGCATCATTGTCCACGTTTTGCCGCTCTTCATGTGCTTTCAAAGCGATTCGAATCTACCTCCTGAAAACTGTTTCCTGCAATTCTGCCTTGCTTTCAAATCCTCTTCGTTGCCTTCCCTCAATATATTTGTGGACGAGAGTTATCATTTAAAACTCTGCAGGTTTGTGAATTGCAGTGCCCCTGAGTTCCATTTTTCAAGTCGCTTTTTGGGAGCTGGCCGCAAAAGCGCATGATTGCTTCAGGCCCTCTTCTGGTTCTGGGGGGCAGGCTGAGGCTGTGGTTAATTCTTCTTCCTGATGGGAAAATAGAGTGACCTGTGCCAGTCCCAACCACTAGAGCTAGTCTCTCATTGGTTCCCCCTCTTCCCGTTCATCCTCAGGACAAATTGCAACCTATACGGAACAGGAGGTTAAAGGTGCTGATTCTCCAAGGAGGGAGATGGCTAGTAAAGGGGCTGGAATAGCGAACCCGAGCACAAGGAGATGAGAAATGAGGTGCGGTTTAGAAACCTTTCCCGATCACACGGTGTACCATCTTCTGGGATTCTCATGCCTGTTTTCGACGTAGGACGATGCCCTTGAACCTGGAGATTTGGGACCCATGGGATGGGTACCATGCAGTATTACTTTAAAGGGTCTGCGTTCCCTCACCCAACCTCACCAAAACTCTCAGCCCCAAGAGTGTCCACCCTTATGTCTCAATCTGCTGTGGGTCTAGGTATGGTCAATCCAGGTTGCATCACAGCCCCTGAACGAATTTTGTAAGAATTTCTCTCTCTTTCACTGTCTTTGTTTCACTGGTTTTGAAAAGTAATTTATTTTTATAATGGGGTTTAGCTGCTTTTCACGGCTGTGTTTATGCCGCTTTACACCCCCTTGACTCACTTACAGAGAGATATCAATACATAGGTTTGAAGATTCTTACTAGTCAGATATATTCTTGTGCGGTGAATAGGGGGTGTTGAGTCCAGTTCACTGAGCAAGGAGTAGGTCTTGTCTATTACATATTGGGTTTATGGAACGGTATCGGAGCTAATTCGAAACCCTTGTTTTATGCATCACCCCACCTCACCTTTCCCGTTCAGCAGCCATAGTGTGTTTTCTAAACCTGTGACTATGTTCTGTTTTGTAATTCACTTCAACTGTAGCGGTTTTTACATTCCCTCTATAAGTGCTATCTTATGATAAGTGTCTTTTTCTGTGTGACTTATTTCACTTAGAATCGTCGTACCTAAATCCACTCATCGTGCTGCTACTAGCCTTATGACGTTAATTTCATGGCTGAGTGATATTCCATTGTACATGAGGACCCCAACTTCTTTATCCATTTTTCTCTTTCCTGGGATATTTAAGGTGTAAAGAAGTGGGGGTTCTTGTCAACAGAGCAGCCCTAAACTTTGGGGTGCCTGTGTCTTGCTGATTTTTAGTTTTCCCAATTTATACGTCCATGAGTGTAAGTGCCCTATGTGCTCCAAGCTGTGTTTTTTAGATGTTTCAGCACACACCGTACACTTCTCCAGAGTGGCTGTTGGCAATTTACATCCCGCCCATCAGCGTAGCAAGTCTCCCATTTCTCCATGGCCGCTCCTGCATTTCTGGTTTTGACACTTTTTTCTGCATGGCCCTTTTGCCCGCTGGGAAGCCAGACTTCTTTGGAGCGCTGATTTACCTTTACAGGTTGCTTGGTTGGCCAGAAAGGACGTATGCGTTTTTTCCTGAATATATTCAGGAAAAAACGCATAAGCCCTTTTTGGCCAAGGGCATCATTGTCCACGTTTTGCCGCTTTTCATGTGCTTTCAAGGCGATTCGAATCTACCTCCTGAAATCTGTTTCCTGCAATTCTGCCTTGCTTTCACATCCTCTTCGTTGCCTTCCCTCAATATATTTGTGGACGAGAGTTGTCATTTATAACTCTGCAGGTTTGTGAATTGTAGTGCCCCTGAGCTCCATTTTTCAAGTCGCTTTTTGGGAGCTGGCCGGAAAAGCGCAGGATTGCTTCAGGGCCTCTTCTGGTTCTGGGGGGCAGGCTGAGGCTGTGGTTAATTCTTCTTCCTGATGGGAAAATATAGTGACCTATGCCTGTCCCAACCACTAGAGCTAGTCTCTCATTGGTTCCCCATCTTCCCGTTCATCCTCAGGACAAATTGCAACCTGTACGGAACAGAAGGTTAAAGGTGCTGATTCTCCAAGGAGGGAGATGGCTAGTAAACGGGCTGGAATGGAGAACCCGAGCAAAAGGAGATGAGAAATGAGGTGCGTTTTAGAAACCTTTCCCGATCACACGGTGTACCATCTTCTGGGTTTCCCATGCACGTTTTTGACTTAGGAAGATGCCCTTGAACCTGGAGATTAGGGACCCATCAAGAAATCACATTAAGGTTCTCTTTTTAACGTGTTCCTTAAAACACTAGTGCTTAGGAAATCTATTGGAGGCAGAAGCAGTCAAGGATAGCTTAGGTTTGGGGTTAGGGTGAGGGTTAGGGTACGGCTTAGGGTACGGGTTCGGGGAGGGGTTCGGGTAGGGCGTAGGGTATGGGTTAGGGTTAGGGTTAGTCTTAGAGTTAGGGCTCGGTTTAGGGTACGGGCTAGGATTAGGGTACGCGTTAGGGTTAGGGTAGGGTTTAGGGTTAGTGTACGCGTTAGGGTTAGGGTCGTTATCAAACCTATCCCACTCTCTAGATACCCCTTAGCACGTAAAGGAATATTATTTGTGGGTCCCGCCATGGAGAAGAGTTTAGACACTAGGAGAAGATAAGGAACACACCCATTCTAAAGAAATCACATTAGGATTCCCTTTTTAACCTGTTCCTTAAAACACTAGTGCTTAGGAAATCTATTGGAGGCAGAAGCAGTCAAGGGTAGCTTAGGGTAAGGGTTAGGGTTAGGGTGAGGGTGAGGGTACGGCTTAGGTTACGGGTTCGAGTACGGAATCGGTTATGGCATAGGGTATGGATTAGGGTTATGGTTACTTTTAGGGTAAGGGCTCGGTTTAGAGTATCGGTTAGGATTAAGGTAGGTGTTAGGGTTAGGGTACGGGTTAGGGTTAGGGTATGGGAGAGGGTTAGGGTAAGCATTAGGGTTAGGGTAGTTATTAAACCTATCCCACTCTCTAGATACAGCTTAGAACGTAACGGAATATTATTTGGGGGTCCAGCCTTGGAGAAGAGTTTAGACACTAGGAGAAGATAAGGAACACACCCATCATCAAAAAATCACATTAGGATTCTCTTTTTAACCTGTTCCTTAAAACACTAGTGCTTAGGACATCTATTGGAGGCAGAAGCAGTGAAGGGTAGCTTAGGATTAGGGTTAGGGTTAGGGTACGGTTTAGGGTACGAGTTCGTGGAGGGGTTCGGGTACGGCGTATGGTATGGGTTAGGGTTAGGGTTAGGGCTCGGTTCAGCGTATGGGTTAGGATTAGGGTACGCGTTAGGGTTAGGGTAGGGGTTAGGGTGAGGGTAGTTATTAAACCTATCCCACTCTCTAGATATCCCTTAGCACGTAAAGGAATATTATTTGGGGGTCCAGCCATAGAGAAGAGTTTAGACACTAGGAGAAGATAAGGAACACACCCATTATCAAGAAATCACATTAGGATTCTCTTTTTAACATGTTCCTTAAAATATTAGTGCTTAGGAAATCTAATGGAGGCAGAAGGCGTCAAGGGTAGCTTAGGTTTAGGGTTAGGGTTAGGGTGAGGGTTAGGGTACGGCTTCGGGTACGGGTTGAGGGAGGGGTTCGGGTAGGGCGTAGGGTATGGGTTAGGGTTAGGGTTAGTGTTAGGGTTAGGGCTCGGTTTAGGGTACGGGTTAGGTTTAGGGTATGCATTAGGCTTAGGGTAGGGGTTAGGGTTAGGGTACGCGTTAGGGTGAGGGTAGTTATTAAACCTATCCCACTCTCTAGATACCCCTTAGCACGTAAAGGAATATTATTTGGGGGTCCAGCCATGGAGAAGAGTTTAGACACTAGGAGAAGATAAGGAACACACCCATGACCACGAAATCACATTAGGATTCTCTTTTTAACCTGTTCCTTAAAACACTAGTGCTTAGGAAATCTATTGCAGGCAGAAGCAGTCAAGGGTAGCTTAGGGTTAGGGTTAGGGTTAGGGTGAGGGTTAGGGTACGGCTTAGGGTATGGGTACGGGGAGGGGTTCGGGTAGGGCGTAGGGTATGGGTTAGGGTTAGGGTTAGGGTTAGTGTTAGGGTTAGGGCTCGGTTTAGGGTACGGGTTAGGATTAGGGTACACGTTAGTGTTAGGGTAGGGGATAGGGTTAGGGTACGCGATAGGGTGAGGTTAGTTATTAAACCTATCCCACTCTGTAGATACCCCTTAGCACGTAAAGGAATATTATTTGGGGATCCAGCCATGGAGAAGAGTTTAGACACTAGGAGAAGTTAAGGAACACACCCATTATCAAGAAATCACATTAGGATTCTCTTTTTAAACTGTTCCTTAAAACACTAGTGCTTAGGAAATCTATTGGAGGCAGAAGCAGTCAAGGGTAGCTTAGGGTTAGGGTTAGGGTTAGATTGAGGGTTAGGGTACGGCTTAGGGTACGGGTTCAGGGAGGGGTTCGTGTAGGGCGTAGGGTATGGGTTAGGGTTAGGGTTAGGGTTAGTGTTAGGGTTAGGGCTCGGTTTAGGGTACGGGTTAGGATTAGGGTACGCGTTATGGTTAGGGTAGGGGTTAGGGTTAGGGAACGCGTTAGGGTGAGGGTAGTTATTAAACCTCTCCCTCTCTCTAGATACCCCTTAGCACGTAAAGGCATATTATTTGGGGGTCCAGCCATGAAGAAGAATTTAGACACGAGGAGAAGATAAGGAACACACCCATTATCAAGAAATCACATTAGGATTCTCTTTTTAACCTGTTCCTTAAAACCCTAGTGCTTAGGAAATCTATTGGAGGCAGAAGGCGTCAAGGGTAGCTTAGGGTTAGGGTTAGGGTTAGGGTGAGGGTTAGGGTACGGCTTAGGGTACGGGTTGAGGGAGGGGTTCGGGTAGGGCGTAGGGTATGGGTTAGGGTTAGGGTTAGGGTTCGTGTTAGGGTTAGGGCTCGGTTTAGGGTACGGGTTAGGATTAGGGTACGCGTTAGTGTTAGGGTAGGGGTTAGGGTTAGGGTACGCGATAGGGTGAGGTTAGTTATTAAACCTACCCCACTCTCTAGATACCCCTTAGCACGTAAAGGAATATTATTTAGGGGTCCAGCCATGGAGAAGAGTTTAGACACGAGGAGAAGATAAGGAACACACCCATTATCAAGAAATCACATTAGGATTCTCTTTTTAACCTGTTCCTTAAAACACTAGTGCTTACGAAATCTATTGGAGGCAGAAGCAGTCAAGGGTAGCTTAGGGTTAAGGTTAGGGTTACGGTGAGGGTTAGGGTACGGCTTAGGGTACGGGTTCGGCGAGGGTTTCGGGTAGGGCGTAGGGTATGGGTTAGGGTTAGGGTTAGGGTTCGTGTTAGGGTTAGGGCTCGGTTTAGGGTACGGGTTAGGATTAGGGTACGCGTTAGGGTTAGGGTAGGGGTTAGGGTTAGGGTACGCGTTAGGGTGAGGGTAGTTATTAAACCTATCACACTCTCTAGATACCCCTTAGCACGTAAAGGAATATTATTTGGGGGTCCAGCCATGGAGAAAAGTTTAGACCCTAGGAGAAGATAAGGAACACACCCATTATCAAGAAATAACAATATGATTCTCTTTTTAAACTGTTCCTTAAAACACTAGTGCTTAGGAAATCTATTGGAGGCAGAGGCAGTCAAGGGTAGCTTAGGGTTAGGGTTAGGGTTAGGGTGAGGGATAGGGTACGGCTTAGGGTACGGGTTCGGGGAGGGGTTCGGGTAGGGCGTAGGGTATGGGTTAGGGTTAGGGTTAGGGCTAGTGTTAGCGTTAGGGCTCGGTTTATGGTACGTTTTAGGATTAGTGTACGCGTTAGGGTTAGGGTAGGTGTTAGGGTTAGGGTACGCATTAGGATGAGGGTAGTTATTAAACCTATCCCACTCTCTAGATACCCCTTAGCACGTAAAGGAATATTATTTGGGGGTCTAGCCACGGAGAAGAGTTTAGACACTAGGAGAAGATAAGGAACACACCCATTATAAAGAAATCACATTAGGATTCTCTTTTTAACCTGGTCCTTAAAACACTAGTGCTTAGGAAATCTATTGGAGGCAGAAGCAGTCAAGGGTAGCTTAGGGTTAGGGTTAGGGTTAGGGTGAGGGTTAGGGTACGGCTTAGGGTACGGATTCGGGTAGGGGTTCGTGTAGGGAGTAGGGTATGGGTTAGGGTTAGGGTTAGGGTTAGTGTTAGGGTTAGGGCTCGGTTTAGGGTACGGGTTAGGATTAGGGTACGCGTTAGTGTTAGGGTAGGGGTTAGGGTTAGGGTACGCGTTAGGGTGAGGTTAGTTATTAAACCTATCCCACTCTCTAGATACCCCTTAGCACGTAAAGGAATATTATTTGGGGGTCCAGCCATGGAGAAGAGTTTAGACACTAGGAGAAGATAAGGAACAAACCCATTATCAAGAAATCACAATATGATTCTCTTTTTAAACTGTTCCTTAAAACACTAGTGCTTAGGAAATCTATTGGAGGCAGAAGCAGTAAAGGGTAGCTTAGGGTTAGGGTTAGGGTTAGGGTGAGGGTTAGGGTACGGCTTAGGTTACGGGTTCGGGGAGGGGTTCGGGTAGGGCGTAGTGTATGGGTTAGGGTTAGGGTTAGGGCTAGTGTTAGGGTTAGGGCTCGGTTTAGGGTACGGGTTAGGATTAGGGTACGCGTTAGGGTTAGGGTAGGGGTTAGGGTTAGGGTACGCGTTAGGGTGAGGGTAGTTATTAAACCTATCACACTCTCTAGATACCCCTTAGCACGTAAAGGAATATTATTTGGGGGTCCAGCCATGGAGAAGAGTTTAGACACGAGGAGAAAATAAGGAACACACCCATTATCAAGAAATCACATTAGGATTCTCTTTTTAACCTGTTCCTTAAAACACTAGTGCTTAGGATATCTATTGGAGGCAGAAGCCATCAAGGGTAGCTTAGGTTTAGGGTTAGGGTTAGGGTGAGGGTTAGGGTATGGCTTAGGGTACGGGTTCGGGGATGGGTTCGGGTAGGGCGTAGGGTATGGGTTAGGGTTAGGGTTAGGGTTAGTGTTAGGGTTAGGGCTCAGTGTAGGGTACGGGTTAGGATTAGGGTACGCGTTCGGGTTAGGGTAGGGGTTAGGGTTAGGGTACGCGATAGGGTGAGGTTAGTTATTAAACCTATCCCACTCTCTAGATACCCCTTAGCACGTAAAGGAATATTATTTGGGGGTCCAGCCATGGAGAAGAGTTTAGACACGAGGAGAAGATAAGGAACACACCCATTATCAAGAAATCACATTAGGATTCTCTTTTTAACCTGTTCCTTAAAACACTAGTGCTTAGGGAATCTATTGGAGGCAGAAGCAGTCAAGGGTAGCTTACGGTTAGGGTTAGGGTTAGCGTGAGGTTTAGAGTATGGCTTAGGGTACGGGTTCGGGGAGGGGTTCTGGTAGGGCGTAGTGTATGGGTTAGGGTTAGGGTTAGGGTTAGTGTTAGGGTTAGGGCTCGGTTTAGGGTACGGGTTAGGATTAGGGTACGCATTAGGGTTAGGGTAGCGGTTAGGGTTAGCGTACGCGATAGGGTGAGGTTAGTTATTAAACCTATCCCACTCTGTAGATACCCCTTAGCACGTAAAGGAATATTATTTGGGGATCCAGCCATGGAGAAGAGTTTAGACACTAGGAGAAGTTAAGGAACACACCCATTATCAAGAAATCACATTAGGATTCTCTTTTTAAACTGTTCCTTAAAACACTAGTGCTTAGGAAATCTATTGGAGGCAGAAGCAGTCAAGGGTAGCTTAGGGTTAGGGTTAGGGTTAGATTGAGGGTTAGGGTACGGCTTAGGGTACGGGTTCAGGGAGGGGTTCGTGTAGGGCGTAGGGTATGGGTTAGGGTTAGGGTTAGGGTTAGTGTTAGGGTTGGGGCTCGGTTTAGGGTACGGGTTAGGATTAGGGTACGCGTTAGGGTTAGGGTAGGGGTTAGGGTTAGGGAACGCGTTAGGGTGAGGGTAGTTATTAAAACTCTCCCTCTCTCTAGATACCCCTTAGCACGTAAAGGCATATTATTTGGGGGTCCAGCCATGAAGAAGAATTTAGACACGAGGAGAAGATAAGGAACACACCCATTATCAAGAAATCACATTAGGATTCTCTTTTTAACCTGTTCCTTAAAACCCTAGTGCTTAGGAAATCTATTGGAGGCAGAAGGCGTCAAGGGTAGCTTAGGGTTAGGGTTAGGGTTAGGGTGAGGGTTAGGGTACGGCTTAGGGTACGGGTTGAGGGAGGGGTTCGGGTAGGGCGTAGGGTATGGGTTAGGGATAATGTTAGTGTTAGGGTTAGGGCTCGGTTTAGGGTACGGGTTAGGATTACGGTACGCGTTAGGCTTATGGTAGGGGTTAGGGTTAGGGTACGCGTTAGGGTGAGGGTAGTTATTAAACCTATCCCACTTTCTAGATACCCCTTAGCACGTAAAGGAATATTATTTGGGGGTCCAGCCATGGAGAAGAGTTTAGACACTAGGAGAAGATAAGGAACACACCCATTATCACGAAATCACATTAGGATTCTCTTTTTAACCTGTTCCTTAAAACACTAGTGCTTAGGAAATCTACTGGAGGCAGAAGCAGTCAAGGGTAGCTTAGTGTTAGGGTTAGGGTTAGGGTGAGGGTTAGGGTACGGCTTAGGGTACGGGTTCGGGGAGGGGGTCGGGTAGGGCGTAGGGTATGGGTTAGGGTTAGGGTTAGGGTTAGTGTTAGGGTTAGGGCTCGGTTTAGGGTACGGGTTAGGATTAGGGTACGCGTTAGTGTTAGGGTAGGGGTTAGGGTTAGGGTACGCGATAGGGTGAGGTTAGTTATTAAACCTACCCCACTCTCTAGATACCCCTTAGCACGTAAAGGAATATTATTTAGGGGTCCAGCCATGGAGAAGAGTTTAGACACGAGGAGAAGATAAGGAACACACCCATTATCAAGAAATCACATTAGGATTCTCTTTTTAACCTGTTCCTTAAAACACTAGTGCTTACGAAATCTATTGGAGGCAGAAGCAGTCAAGGGTAGCTTAGGGTTAGGGTTAGGGTTACGGTGAGGGTTAGGGTACGGCTTAGGGTACGGGTTCGGCGAGGGTTTCGGGTAGGGCGTAGGGTATGGGTTAGGGTTAGGGTTAGGGTTCGTGTTAGGGTTAGGGCTCGGTTTAGGGTACGGGTTAGGATTAGGGTACGCGTTAAGGTTAGGGTAGGGGTTAGGGTTAGGGTACGCGTTAGGGTGAGGGTAGTTATTAAACCTATCACACTCTCTAGATACCCCTTAGCACGTAAAGGAATATTATTTGGGGGTCCAGCCATGGAGAAAAGTTTAGACCCTAGGAGAAGATAAGGAACACACCCATTATCAAGAAATAACAATATGATTCTCTTTTTAAACTGTTCCTTAAAACACTAGTGCTTAGGAAATCTATTGGAGGCAGAGGCAGTCAAGGGTAGCTTAGGGTTAGGGTTAGGGTTAGGGTGAGGGATAGGGTACGGCTTAGGGTACGGGTTCGGGGAGGGGTTCGGGTAGGGCGTAGGGTATGGGTTAGGGTTAGGGTTAGGGCTAGTGTTAGCGTTAGGGCTCGGTTTATGGTACGTTTTAGGATTAGTGTACGCGTTAGGGTTAGGGTAGGTGTTAGGGTTAGGGTACGCATTAGGATGAGGGTAGTTATTAAACCTATCCCACTCTCTAGATACCCCTTAGCACGTAAAGGAATATTATTTGGGGGTCTAGCCATGGAGAAGAGTTTAGACACTAGGAGAAGATAAGGAACACACCCATTATAAAGAAATCACATTAGGATTCTCTTTTTAACCTGGTCCTTAAAACACTAGTGCTTAGGAAATCTATTGGAGGCAGAAGCAGTCAAGGGTAGCTTAGGGTTAGGGTTAGGGTTAGGGTGAGGGTTAGGGTACGGCTTAGGGTACGGATTCGGGTAGGGGTTCGTGTAGGGAGTAGGGTATGGGTTAGGGTTAGGGTTAGGGTTAGTGTTAGGGTTAGGGCTCGGTTTAGGGTACGGGTTAGGATTAGGGTACGCGTTAGTGTTAGGGTAGGGGTTAGGGTTAGGGTACGCGTTAGGGTGAGGTTAGTTATTAAACCTATCCCACTCTCTAGATACCCCTTAGCACGTAAAGGAATATTATTTGGGGGTCCAGCCATGGAGAAGAGTTTAGACACTAGGAGAAGATAAGGAACAAACCCATTATCAAGAAATCACAATATGATTCTCTTTTTAAACTGTTCCTTAAAACACTAGTGCTTAGGAAATCTATTGGAGGCAGAAGCAGTAAAGGGTAGCTTAGGGTTAGGGTTAGGGTTAGGGTGAGGGTTAGGGTACGGCTTAGGTTACGGGTTCGGGGAGGGGTTCGGGTAGGGCGTAGTGTATGGGTTAGGGTTAGGGTTAGGGCTAGTGTTAGGGTTAGGGCTCGGTTTAGGGTACGGGTTAGGATTAGGGTACGCGTTAGGGTTAGGGTAGGGGTTAGGGTTAGGGTACGCGTTAGGGTGAGGGTAGTTATTAAACCTATCACACTCTCTAGATACCCCTTAGCACGTAAAGGAATATTATTTGGGGGTCCAGCCATGGAGAAGAGTTTAGACACGAGGAGAAAATAAGGAACACACCCATTATCAAGAAATCACATTAGGATTCTCTTTTTAACCTGTTCCTTAAAACACTAGTGCTTAGGATATCTATTGGAGGCAGAAGCCATCAAGGGTAGCTTAGGTTTAGGGTTAGGGTTAGGGTGAGGGTTAGGGTACGGCTTAGGGTACGGGTTCGGGGATGGGTTCGGGTAGGGCGTAGGGTATGGGTTAGGGTTAGGGTTAGGGTTAGTGTTAGGGTTAGGGCTCAGTTTAGGGTACGGGTTAGGATTAGGGTACGCGTTCGGGTTAGGGTAGGGGTTAGGGTTAGGGTACGCGATAGGGTGAGGTTAGTTATTAAACCTATCCCACTCTCTAGATACCCCTTAGCACGTAAAGGAATATTATTTGGGGGTCCAGCCATGGAGAAGAGTTTAGACACGAGGAGAAGATAAGGAACACACCCATTATCAAGAAATCACATTAGGATTCTCTTTTTAACCTGTTCCTTAAAACACTAGTGCTTAGGGAATCTATTGGAGGCAGAAGCAGTCAAGGGTAGCTTACGGTTAGGGTTAGGGTTAGGGTGAGGGTTAGGGTACGGCTTAGGGTACGGGTTCGGGGAGGGGTTCGGGTAGGGCGTAGGGTATGGGTTAGGGTTAGGGTTAGGGTTAGTGTTAGGGTTAGGGCACAGTTTAGGGTACGGGTTAGGATTAGGGTACGCGTTCGGGTTAGGGTAGGGGTTAGGGTTAGGGTACGCGATAGGGTGAGGTTAGTTATTAAACCTATCCCACTCTCTAGATACCCCTTAGCACGTAAAGGAATATTATTTGGGGGTCCAGCCATGGAGAAGAGTTTAGACACGAGGAGAAGATAAGGAACACACCCATTATCAAGAAATCACATTAGGATTCTCTTTTTAACCTGTTCCTTAAAACACTAGTGCTTAGGGAATCTATTGGAGGCAGAAGCAGTCAAGGGTAGCTTACGGTTAGGGTTAGGGTTAGCGTGAGGTTTAGAGTATGGCTTAGGGTACGGGTTCGGGGAGGGGTTCTGGTAGGGCGTAGTGTATGGGTTAGGGTTAGGGTTAGGGTTAGTGTTAGGGTTAGGGCTCGGTTTAGGGTACGGGTTAGGATTAGGGTACGCATTAGGGTTAGGGTAGGGGTTAGGGTTAGGGTACGCGTTAGGGTGAGTGTAGTTATTAAACCTATCCCACTCTCTAGATACCCCTTAGCACGTAAAGGAATATTATTTGGGGGTCCAGCCATGGAGAAGAGTTTAGACACTAGGAGAAGATAAGGAACACACCCATTATCAAGAAATCACATTAGGATTCTCTTTTTAACCTGTTCCTTAAAACACTAGTGCTTAGGAAATCTATTGGAGGCAGAAGCAGTCAAGGGTAGCTTAGTGTTAGAGTTAGGGTTAGGGTGAGGTTTAGGGTACGGGTTAGGATTAGGGTACGCGTTAGTGTTAGGGTAGGGGTTAGGGTTAGGGTACGCGATAGGGTGAGGTTAGTTATTAAACCTATCCCACTCTCTAGATACCCCTTAGCACGTAAAGGAATATTATTTGGGGTTCCAGCCATGGAGAAGAGATTGGACACGAGGAGAAGATAAGGAACACACCCATTATCAAGAAATCACATTAGGATTCTCTTTTTAACCTGTTCCTTAAAACACTAGTGCTTACGAAATCTATTGGAGGCAGAAGCAGTCAAGGGTAGCTTAGGGTTAGGGTTAGGGTTAGGGTACGGCTTAGGGTATGGGTTCGGCGAGGGGTTCGGATAGGGCGTAGGGTATGGGTTAGGGTTAGGGTTAGGGTTAGTGTTAGGGTTAGGGCTCGGTTTAGGGTACGGGTTAGGATTAGGGTACGCGTTAGGGTTAGGCTAGGGGTTAGGGTTAGGGTATGCGATAGGGTGAGGTTAGTTATTAAACCTATCCCACTCTCAAGATACCCCTTAGCACGTAAAGGAATATTATTTGGGGGTCCAGCCATGGAGAAGAGTTTAGACACTAGGAGAAAATAAGGAACACACTCATTATCAAGAAATCCCATTAGGATTCTCTTTTTAACCTGTTCCTTAAAACACTAGTGCTTAGGAAATCTATTGGAGGCAGAAGCAGTCAAGGGTAGCTTAGTGTTAGGGTTAGGGTTAGGGTGAGGGTTAGGGTACGGCTTAGGGTACGGGTTCGGGGAGGGGTTCGGGTAGGGCGTAGGGTATGGGTTAGCGTTAGGGTTAGGGTTAGTGTTAGGGTTAGGGCTCAGTTTAGGGTACGGGTTAGGATTAGGGTACGCGTTAGTGTTAGGGTAGGGGTTAGGGTTAGAGTACGCGATAGGGTGAGGTTAGTTATTAATCCTATCCCACTCTCAAGATACCCCTTAGCACGTAAAGGAATATTATTTGGGGGTCCAGCCATGGAGAAGAGTTTAGACACGAGGAGAAGATAAGGAACACACCCATTATCAAGAAATCACATTAGGATTCTCTTTTTAACCTGTTCCTTAAAACACTAGTACTTAGGAAATCTATTGGAGGCAGAAGCAGTCAAGGGTAGCTTAGGGTTAGGGTTAGGGTTAGGGTACGGCTTAGGGTACGGGTTCGGGGAGGGTTTCGGGTAGGGCGTAGGGTATGGGTTAAGGTTAGGGTTAGGGTTAGTGTTAGGGTTAGGGCTCGGTTTAGGGTACGGGTTAGGATTAGGGTATGCGTTAGTGTTAGGGTAGGGAGGGGTTAGGGTTAGGGTACGCGTTAAGGTGAGGGTAGTTATTAAACCTATCACACTCTCTAGATACCCCTTAGCACGTAAAGGAATATTATTTGGGGGTCCAGCCATGGAGAAGAGTTTAGACACGAGGAGAAGATAAGGAACACACCCATTATCAAGAAATCACATTAGGATTCTCTTTTTAACCTGTTCCTTAAAACACTAGTGCTTAGGAAATCTATTGGAGGCAGAAGCCGTCAAGGGTAGCTTAGGTTTAGGGTTAGGGTTAGGGTGAGGGTTAGGGTACGGCTTAGGGTACGGTTTCAGGGAGGGGTTCGGGTAGGGCATAGGGTATGGGTTAGGGTTAGGGTTAGGGTTAGTGTTAGTGTTAGGGCTCGTTTTAGGGTACGGGTTAGGAGTAGGGTACGCGTTAGGGTTAGGGTAGGGGTTAGGGTTAGGGTACGCGTTAGGGTGAGGGTAGTTATTAAACCTATCCCACTCTCTAGATACCCCTTAGCACGTAAAGGAATATTATTTGGGGGTCCAGCCATGGAGAAGAGTTTAGACACGAGGAGAAGATAAGGAACACACCCATTATCAAGAAATCACATTAGGATTCTCTTTTTAACCTGTTCCTTAAAACACTAGTACTTAGGAAATCTATTGGAGGCAGAAGCAGTCAAGGGTAGCTTAGGGTTAGGGTTAGGGTTAGGGTACGGCTTAGGGTACGGGTTCGGGGAGGGTTTCGGGTAGGGCGTAGGGTATGGGTTAAGGTTAGGGTTAGGGTTAGTGTTAGGGTTAGGGCTCGGTTTAGGCTACGGGTTACGATTAGGGTATGCGTTAGTGTTAGGGTAGGGAGGGGTTAGGGTTAGGGTACGCGTTAAGGTGAGGGTAGTTATTAAACCTATCACACTCTCTAGATACCCCTTAGCACGTAAAGGAATATTATTTGGGGGTCCAGCCATGGAGAAGAGTTTAGACACGAGGAGAAGATAAGGAACACACCCATTATCAAGAAATCACATTAGGATTCTCTTTTTAACCTGTTCCTTAAAACACTAGTGCTTAGGAAATCTATTGGAGGCAGAAGCCGTCAAGGGTAGCTTAGGTTTAGGGTTAGGGTTAGGGTGAGGGTTAGGGTACGGCTTAGGGTACGGTTTCAGGGAGGGGTTCGGGTAGGGCGTAGGGTATGGGTTAGGGTTAGGGTTAGGGTTAGTGTTAGTGTTAGGGCTCGTTTTAGGGTACGGGTTAGGAGTAGGGTACGCGATAGGGTTAGGGTAGGGGTTAGGGTTACGGTACGCGTTAGGGTGAGGGTAGTTATTAAACCTATCCCACTCTCTAGATACCCCTTAGCACGTAAAGGAATATTATTTGGGGGTCCAGCCATGGAGAAGAGTTTAGACACGAGGAGAAGATAAGGAACACACCCATTATCAAGAAATCACATTAGGATTCTCTTTTTAACCTGTTCCTTAAAACACTAGTGCTTAGGAAATCTATTGGAGGCAGAAGCAGTCAAGGGTAGCTTAGGGTTAGGGTGAGGGTGAGGGTTAGGGTACGGCTTAGGGTACGGGTTCGGGGAGGGGTTCGGGTAGGGCGTAGGGTATGGTTTAGGGTTAGGGTTAGGGTTAGTGTTAGGGTTAGGGCTCGGTTTAGGGTACGGGTTAGGATTAGGTTACGCGTTAGTGTTAGGGTAGGGGTTAGGGTTAGGGTACGCGATACGGTGAGGTTAGTTATTAAACCTATCACACTCTTTAGATACCCCTTAGCACGTAAAGGAATATTATTTGTGGGTCCAGCCATGGAGAAGAGTTTAGACACTAGGAGAAGATAAGGAACACACCCATTATCACGAAATCACATTAGGATTCTCTTTTTAACCTGTTCCTTAAAACACTATTGCTTAGGAAATCTATTGGAGGCAGAAGCAGTCAAGGGTAGCTTAGGGTTAGGGTTAGGGTTAGGGCTAGTGTTAGGGTTAGGGCTCGGTTTAGGGTACGGGTTAGGATTAGGGTACGCGTTAGTGTTAGGGTAGGGGTTAGGGTTATGGTACGCACTAGGGTGAGGGTAGTTATTAAACCTATCCCACTCTCTAGATACCCCTTAGCACGTAAAGGAATATTATTTGGGGGTCCAGCCATGGAGAAGAGTTTAGACACTAGGAGAAGATAAGGAACACACCCATTATCAAGAAACCACATTAGGATTCTCTTTTTAACCTGTTCCTTAAAACACTAGTGCTTCGGGAATCTATTGGAGGCAGAAGCAGTCAAGGGTAGCTTATTGTTAGGGTTAGGGTTAGGGTGAGGGTTAGGGTATGGCTTAGGGTACGGGTTCGAGGAGGGGTTCTGGTAGGGCGTAGGGTATGGGTTAGGGTTAGGGTTAGGGTTAGTGTTAGGGTTAGGGCTCGGTTTAGGGTACGGGTTAGGATTAGGGTACGCATTAGGGTTAGGGTAGGGGTTAGGGTTACGGTACGCGTTAGGGTGAGGGTAGTTATTAAAACTATCCCACTCTCTAGATACCCCTTAGCACGTAAAGGAATATTATTTGGGGGTCCAGCCATGGAGAAGAGTTTAGACACGAGGAGAAGATAAGGAACACACCCATTATCACGAAATCACATTAGGATTCTCTTTTTAACCTGTTCCTTAAAACACTAGTGCTTAGGAAATCTATTGGAGGCAGAAGCAGTCAAGGGTAGCTTAGGGTTAAGGTTAGGGTTAGGGTGAAGGTTAGGGTATGGCTTAGGGTACGGGTTCGGGGAGGGGTTCGGGTAGGGCGTAGGGTATGGGTTATGGTTAGGGTTAGGGTTAGTGTTAGGGTTCGGGCTCGGTTTAGGGTACGGGTTAGGATTAGGGTACGCGTTAGTGTTAGGGTAAGGGTTAGGTTTAGGTTACGCTTTAGGGTGAGGTTAGTTATTAAACCTATCCCACTCTCTAGATACCCCTTAGCACGTAAAGGAATATTATTTGGGGGTCCAGCCATGGAGAAGAGTTTAGACACTAGGAGAAGATAAGGAGCACACCCATTATCAAGAAATCACATTAGGATTCTCTTTTTAACCTATATCTTAAAACACTAGTGCTTAGGAAATCTATTGGTGGCAGAAGCAGTCAAGGGTAGCTTAGGGTTAGGGTTAGGGTTAGGGTGAGGGTTAGGGTACGGGTTAGGGTACGGGTTCGGGGAGGGGTTCGGGTAGGGCGTAGGGTATGGGTTAGGGTTAGGGTTAGGGCTAGTGTTAGGGTTAGGGCTCGGTTTTGGGTACGGATTAGGATTAGGGTACGCGTTAGTGTTAGGGTAGGGGTTAGGGTTATGGTACGCACTAGGGTGAGGGTAGTTATTAAACCTATCCCACTCTCTAGATACCCCTTAGCACGTAAAGGAATATTATTTGGGGGTCCAGCCATGGAGAAGAGTTTAGACATTAGGAGAAGATAAGGAACACACCCATTATCAAGAAATCACATTAGGATTCTCTTTTTAACCTGTTCCTTAAAACACTAGTGCTTAGGAAATCTATTGGAGGCAGAAGCAATCAAGGGTAGCTTAGTGTTAGGGTTAGAGTTAGGGTGAGAGTTAGGGTACGGCTTAGGGTACGGGTTCGGGGAGGGGTTTGGGTAGGGCCTAGGGTATGGGTTAGGGTTAGGGTTAGGGTTAGTGTTAGTGTTAGGGCTCGGTTTAGGGTATGGGTTAGGATTAGGGTACGCGTTAGTGTTACGGTAGGGGTTAGGGTTAGGGTACGCTTTAGGGTGAGAGTAGTTATTAAACCTATCCCACTCTCTAGATACCCCTTAGCACGTAAAGGAATATTATTTGTGTATCCAGCCATGGAGAAGAGCTTAGACACTAGGAGAAGATAAGGAACACACCCATTATCAAGAAATCACATTAGGATTCTCTTTTTAAACTTTTCCTTAAAACACTAGTGCTTAGGAAATCTATTGGAGGCAGAAGCAGTCAAGGGTAGCTTAGGGTTAGGGTTAGGGTGAGGGTGAGGGTTAGGGTCCGGCTTAGGGTACGGGTTCGGGGAGGGGTCGGGTAGGGCGTAGGGTACGGTTTAGGGTTAGGGTTAGGGTTAGTGTTAGGGTTAGGGCTCGGTTTAGGGTACGGGTTAGGATTAGGGTACGCGTTAGTGTTAGGGTAGGCGTTAGGGTTAGGGTACGTGATAGGGTGAGGGTAGTTATTAAACCTATCACACTCTCTAGATACCCCTTAGCACGTAAAGGAATATTATTTGGGGGTCCAGCCATGGAGAAGAGTTTAGACACTAGGAGAAGATAAGGAACACACCCATTATCACGAAATCACATTAGGATTCTCTTTTTAACCTGTTCCTTAAAACACTAGTGCTTAGGACATCTATTGGAGGCAGAAGCAGTCAAGGGTAGCTTAGGGTTAGGGTTAGGGTTAGGGTGAGGGTTAGGGTACGGCTTAGGGTACGGGTTCGGGGAGGGGTTCGGGTAGGGCGTAGGGTATGGGTTAGGGTTAGGGTTAGGGTTAGTGTTAGGGTTAGGGCTCGGTTTAGGTTACGGGTTAGGATTAGGGTACGCGTTAGGGTTAGGGTAGGGGTTAGGGTTAGGGTACGCGATACGGTGAGGTTAGTTATTAAACCTATCCCACTCTCTAGATACCTCTTAGCACGTAAAGGAATATTATTTGGGGGTCCCGCCATGGAGAAGAGTTTAGACACTAGGAGAAGATAAGGAACACACCATTATCAAGAAATCACATTAGGATTCTCTTTTTAACCTGTTCCTTAAAACACTAGTGCTTAGGAAATCTATTGGAGGCAGAAGCAGTCAAGGGTAGCTTAGGGTTAGGGTTAGGGTTAGGGTGAGGGTTAGGGTACGGCTTAGGGTACGGGTTCGGGGAGGGGTTCGGGTAGGGCGTAGGGTATGGGTTAGGTTTAGGGTTAGCGTTAGTGTTAGGGTTAGGGCTCGGTTTAGGGTACGGGTTAGGATTAGGGTACGCGTTAGGGTTAGGGTAGGGGTTAGGGTTAGGGTACGCGTTAGGGTGAGGGTAGTTATTAAACCTATCCCGCTCTCTAGATAACCCTTAGCACGTAAAGGAATATTATTTGGGGGTCCAGCCATGGAGAAGAGTTTAGACACTAGGAGAAGATAAGGAACACACCCATTATCAAGAAATCACATTAGGATTCTCTTTTTAACCTGTTCCTTAAAACACTAGTGCTTAGGAAATCTATTGGAGGCAGAAGCAGTCAAGGGTAGCTTAGGGTTAGGGTTAGGGTTAGGGTGAGTGTTAGGGTACGGCTTAGGGTACTGGTTCGGGGAGGGGTTCGGGTAGGGCGTAGGGTATGCTTTAGGGTTAGGGTTAGGGTTAGTGTTAGGGTTAGGGCTCGGTTTAGGGTACGGGTTAGGATTAGGGTACGCGTTAGTGTTAGGGTAGGGGTTAGGGTTAGGGTACGCGATAGGGTGAGGTTAGTTATTAAACCTATCCCACTCTCTAGATACCCCTTAGCACGTAAAGGAATATTATTTGGGGGTCCAGCCATGGAGAAGAATTTAGACACGAGGAGAAGATAAGGAACACACCCATTATCAAGAAATCACATTAGGATCCTCTTTTTAACCTGTTCCTTAAAACACTAGTGCTTAGGAAATCTACTGGAGGCAGAAGCCGTCAAGGGTAGCTTAGGTTTAGGGTTAGGGTTAGGGTGAGGGTTAGGGTATGGCTTAGGGTACGGGTTCAGGGAGGGGTTCGGGTAGGGCGTAGGGTATGGGTTAGGGTTAGGGTTAGGGTTAGGGTTCAGGCTCGGTTTAGGGTACGGGTTAGGATTAGGGTACGCGTTAGTGTTAGGGTAGGGGTTAGGGTTAGGTTACGCTTTAGGGTGAGGTTAGTTATTAAACCTATCCCACTCTCTAGATACCCCTTAGCACGTAAATGAATATTATTTGGGGGTCCAGCCATGGAGAAGAGTTTAGACACTAGGAGAAGATAAGGAGCACACGCATTATCAAGAAATCACATTAGGATTCTCTTTTTAACCTGTTCCTTAAAACACTAGTGCTTAGGAAATCTATTGGAGGCAGAAGCAGTCAAGGGTAGCTTAGTGTTAGGGTTAGGGTGAGGGTGAGGGTTAGGGTACGGCTTAGGGTACGGGTTTGGGGAGGGGTTCGGGTAGGGCGTAGGGTATGGTTTAGGGTTAGAGTTAGGGTTAGTGTTAGGGTTCGGGCTCGGTTTAGGGTATGGGTTAGGATTAGGGTACGCGTTAGGGTTAGGGTAGGGGTTAGGGTTAGGGTACGCGAAAGGGTGAGGTTAGTTATTAAACTTATCACACTCTCTAGATACCCCTTAGCACGTAAAGGAATATTATTTGTGGGTCCAGCCATGGAGAAGAGTTTAGACACTAGGAGAAGATAAGGAACACACCCATTATCACGAAATCACATTAGGATTCTCTTTTTAACCTGTTCCTTAAAACACTAGTGCTTAGGAAATCTATTGGTGGCAGAAGCACTCAAGGGTAGCTTAGGGTTAGGGTTAGGGTTAGGGTGAGGGTTAGGGTACGGCTTAGGGTACGGGTTCGGGGAGGGGTTCGGGTAGGGCGTAGGGTATGGGTTAGGGTTAGGGTTAGGGTTAGTGTTAGGGTTAGGGCTCGGTTTAGGGTACGGGTTAGGATTAGTGTACGCGTTAGGGTCAGGGTAGGTGTTAGGGTTAGGGTACGCGTTAGGGTGAGGGTAGTTATTAAACCTATCACACTCTCTAGATACCCCTTAGCACGTAAAGGAATATTATTTGGGGGTCCAGCCATGGAGAAGAGTTTAGACACGAGGAGAAGATAAGGAACACACCCATTATCAAGAAATCACATTAGGATTCTCTTTTTAACCTGTTCCTTAAAACACTAGTGCTTAGGAAATCTATTGGAGGCAGAAGCAGTCAAGGATAGATTAGGGTTAGGGTGAGGGTTAGGGTACGGCTTAGGGTACGGGTTCGGGGAGGGGTTCGGGTAGGGCGTAGGGTATGGGTTAGGGTTAGGGTTAGGTTTAGTGTTAGGATTAGGGCTCGGTTTAGGGTACGGGTTAGGATTAGGGTACGCATTAGGGTTAGGGTAGTTGTTAGGGTTAGGGTACGCGTTAGGGTGAGGGTAGTTATTAAACCTATCCCACTCTCTAGATATCCCCTAGCACGTAAAGGAATATTATTTGGGGGTCCAGCCATGGAGAAGAGTTTAGACACTAGGAGAAGATAAGGAACACACCCATTATCAAGAAATCACATTAGGATTCTCTTTTTAACCTGTTCCTTAAAACACTAGTACTTAGGAAATCTCTTGGAGGCAGAAGCAGTCAAGGGTAGCTTAGTGTTAGGGTTAGGGTTAGGGTGAGGGTTAGGGTACAGCTTACGGTACGGGTTCGGGGAGGGGTTCGGGTAGGGCGTAGGGTATGGGTTAGGGTTAGGGTTAGGGTTAGTGTTAGGGTTAGGGCTCGGTTTAGGGTACGGGTTAGGATTAGGGTACGCGTTAGTGTTAGGTTAGGGGTTAGGGTTAGGGTACGCGTTAGGGTGAGGGTAGTTATTAAACCTATCACACTCTCTAGATACCCCTTAGCACGTAAAGGAATATTATTTGGGGGTCCAGCCATGGAGAAGAGTTTAGACACGAGGAGAAGATAAGGAACACACCCATTATCAAGAAATCACATTAGGATTCTCTTTTTAACCTGTTCCTTAAAACACTAGTGGTTAGGAAATCTATTGGAGGCAGAAGCAGTCAAGGGTAGCTTAGGGTTAGGGTGAGGGTTAGGGTACGGCTTAGGGTACTGGTTCGGGGAGGAGTTCGGGTAGGGCGTAGGGTATGGGTTAGGGTTAGGGTTAGGGTTAGTGTTAGGGTTAGGGCTCGGTTTAGGGTACGGGTTAGGATTAGGGTACGCGTTAGTGTTAGGGTAGGGGTTAGGGTTAGGTTACGCGATAGGGTGAAGTTAGTTATTAAACCTATCCCACTCTCTAGATACCCATTAGCACGTAAAGGAATATTATTTGGGGGTCCAGCCATGGAGAAGAGTTTAGACACTAAGAGAAGATAAGGAGCACACCCATTATCAAAAAATCACATTAGGATTCTCTTTTTAACCTGTACCTTAAAACACTAGTGCTTAGGAAATCTATTGGTGGCAGAAGCAGTCAAGGGTAGCTTAGGGTTAGGGTTAGGGTGAGGGTTAGGGTACGGCTTAGGGTACGGGTTCGGGGAGGGGTTCGGGTAGGGCGTAGGGTATGGGTTAGGGTTAGGGTTAGTGTTAGGGTTAGGGCTCGGTTTAGGGTACGGTTTAGGATTAGGGTACGCGTTAGTCTTAGGGGAGGGGTTAGGGTTAGGGTACGCGATAGGGTGAGGTTAGTTATTAAACCTGTCACACTCTCTAGATACCCCTTAGCACGTAAAGGAATATTATATGGGGGTCCAGCCATGGAGAAGAGTTTAGACACTAGGAGAAGATAAGGAAAACACCCATTATCAAGAAATCACATTAGGATCCTCTTTTTAACCTGTTCCTTAAAACACTAGTGCTTAGGAAATCTATTGGAGGCAGAAGCAGTCAAGGGTAGCTTAGGGTTAGGGTTAGGGTGAGGGTGAGGGTTAGGGTACGGCTTAGGGTACGGGTTTGGGGAGGGGTTCGGGTAGGGCGTAGGGTATGGTTTAGGGTTAGGGTTAGGGTTAGTGTTAGGGTTAGGGCTCGGTTTAGGGTACGGGTTAGGATTAGGGTACGCGTTAGGGTTAGGGTAGGCGTTAGGGTTAGGGTACGCGAAAGGGTGAGGTTAGTTATTAAACCTATCACACTCTCTAGATACCCCTTAGCACGTAAAGGAATATTATTTGTGGGTCCAGCCATGGAGAAGAGTTTAGACACTAGGAGAAGATAAGGAAAACACCCATTATCACGAAATCACATTAGGATTCTCTTTTTAACCTGTTCCTTAAAACACTAGTGCTTAGGAAATCTATTGGTGGCAGAAGCACTCAAGGGTAGCTTAGGGTTAGGGTTAGGTTTAGGGTGAGGGTTAGGGTACGGCTTAGGGTACGGGTTCGGGGAGGGGTTCGGGTAGGGCGTAGGGTATGGGTTAGGGTTAGGGTTAGGGTTAGTGTTAGGGTTAGGGCTCTGTTTAGGGTACGGGTTAGGATTAGGGTACGCGTTAGGGTTAGGGTAGGTGTTAGGGTTAGGGTACGCATTAGGGTGAGGGTAGTTATTAAACCTATCACACTCTCTAGATACCCCTTAGCACGTAAAGGAATATTATTTGGGGGTCCAGCCATGGAGAAGAGTTTAGACACGAGGAGAAGATAAGGAACACACCCATTATCAAGAAATCACATTAGGATTCTCTTTTTAACCTGTTCCTTAAAACACTAGTGCTTAGGAAATCTATTGGAGGCAGAAGCAGTCAAGGGTAGCTTAGGGTTAGGGTTAGGGTTAGGGTACGGCTTAGGGTACGGGTTCGGGGAGGGGTTCGGGTACGGCGTAGGGTATGTGTTAGGGTTAGGGTTAGGGTTAGTGTTAGGGTTAGGGCTCGGTTTAGGTTACGGGTTAGGATTAGGGTACGCGTTAGGGTTAGGGTGGGTGTTAGTGTTAGGGTACGCGTTAGGGTGAGGGTAGTTATTAAACCTATCCCACTCTCTAGATACCCCCTAGCACGTAAAGGAATATTATTTGGGGGTCCAGCCATGGAGAAGAGTTTAGACACTAGGAGAAGATAAGGAACACACCCATTATCAAGAAATCACATTAGGATTCTCTTTTTAACCTGTTCCTTAAAACACTAGTACTTAGGAAATCTCTTGGAGGCAGAAGCAGTCAAGGGTAGCTTAGTGTTAGGGTTAGGGTTAGGGTGAGGGTTAGGGTACGGCTTAGGGTACGGGTTCGGGGAGGGGTTCGGGTAGGGCGTAGGGTATGGGTTAGGGTTAGGGTTAGGTTTAGTGTTAGGATTAGGGCTCGGTTTAGGGTACGGGTTAGGATTAGGGTACGCATTAGGGTTAGGGTAGTTGTTAGGGTTAGGGTACGCGTTAGGGTGAGGGTAGTTATTAAACCTATCCCACTCTCTAGATATCCCCTAGCACGTAAAGGAATATTATTTGGGGGTCCAGCCATGGAGAAGAGTTTAGACACTAGGAGAAGATAAGGAACACACCCATTATCAAGAAATCACATTAGGATTCTCTTTTTAACCTGTTCCTTAAAACACTAGTACTTAGGAAATCTCTTGGAGGCAGAAGCAGTCAAGGGTAGCTTAGTGTTAGGGTTAGGGTTAGGGTGAGGGTTAGGGTACAGCTTACGGTACGGGTTCGGGGAGGGGTTCGGGTAGGGCGTAGGGTATGGGTTAGGGTTAGGGTTAGGGTTAGTGTTAGGGTTAGGGCTCGGTTTAGGGTACGGGTTAGGATTAGGGTACGCGTTAGTGTTAGGTTAGGGGTTAGGGTTAGGGTACGCGTTAGGGTGAGGGTAGTTATTAAACCTATCACACTCTCTAGATACCCCTTAGCACGTAAAGGAATATTATTTGGGGGTCCAGCCATGGAGAAGAGTTTAGACACGAGGAGAAGATAAGGAACACACCCATTATCAAGAAATCACATTAGGATTCTCTTTTTAACCTGTTCCTTAAAACACTAGTGGTTAGGAAATCTATTGGAGGCAGAAGCAGTCAAGGGTAGCTTAGGGTTAGGGTGAGGGTTAGGGTACGGCTTAGGGTACTGGTTCGGGGAGGAGTTCGGGTAGGGCGTAGGGTATGGGTTAGGGTTAGGGTTAGGGTTAGTGTTAGGGTTAGGGCTCGGTTTAGGGTACGGGTTAGGATTAGGGTACGCGTTAGTGTTAGGGTAGGGGTTAGGGTTAGGTTACGCGATAGGGTGAAGTTAGTTATTAAACCTATCCCACTCTCTAGATACCCATTAGCACGTAAAGGAATATTATTTGGGGGTCCAGCCATGGAGAAGAGTTTAGACACTAAGAGAAGATAAGGAGCACACCCATTATCAAAAAATCACATTAGGATTCTCTTTTTAACCTGTACCTTAAAACACTAGTGCTTAGGAAATCTATTGGTGGCAGAAGCAGTCAAGGGTAGCTTAGGGTTAGGGTTAGGGTGAGGGTTAGGGTACGGCTTAGGGTACGGGTTCGGGGAGGGGTTCGGGTAGGGCGTAGGGTATGGGTTAGGGTTAGGGTTAGTGTTAGGGTTAGGGCTCGGTTTAGGGTACGGTTTAGGATTAGGGTACGCGTTAGTCTTAGGGGAGGGGTTAGGGTTAGGGTACGCGATAGGGTGAGGTTAGTTATTAAACCTGTCACACTCTCTAGATACCCCTTAGCACGTAAAGGAATATTATATGGGGGTCCAGCCATGGAGAAGAGTTTAGACACTAGGAGAAGATAAGGAAAACACCCATTATCAAGAAATCACATTAGGATCCTCTTTTTAACCTGTTCCTTAAAACACTAGTGCTTAGGAAATCTATTGGAGGCAGAAGCAGTCAAGGGTAGCTTAGGGTTAGGGTTAGGGTGAGGGTGAGGGTTAGGGTACGGCTTAGGGTACGGGTTTGGGGAGGGGTTCGGGTAGGGCGTAGGGTATGGTTTAGGGTTAGGGTTAGGGTTAGTGTTAGGGTTAGGGCTCGGTTTAGGGTACGGGTTAGGATTAGGGTACGCGTTAGGGTTAGGGTAGGCGTTAGGGTTAGGGTACGCGAAAGGGTGAGGTTAGTTATTAAACCTATCACACTCTCTAGATACCCCTTAGCACGTAAAGGAATATTATTTGTGGGTCCAGCCATGGAGAAGAGTTTAGACACTAGGAGAAGATAAGGAAAACACCCATTATCACGAAATCACATTAGGATTCTCTTTTTAACCTGTTCCTTAAAACACTAGTGCTTAGGAAATCTATTGGTGGCAGAAGCACTCAAGGGTAGCTTAGGGTTAGGGTTAGGTTTAGGGTGAGGGTTAGGGTACGGCTTAGGGTACGGGTTCGGGGAGGGGTTCGGGTAGGGCGTAGGGTATGGGTTAGGGTTAGGGTTAGGGTTAGTGTTAGGGTTAGGGCTCTGTTTAGGGTACGGGTTAGGATTAGGGTACGCGTTAGGGTTAGGGTAGGTGTTAGGGTTAGGGTACGCATTAGGGTGAGGGTAGTTATTAAACCTATCACACTCTCTAGATACCCCTTAGCACGTAAAGGAATATTATTTGGGGGTCCAGCCATGGAGAAGAGTTTAGACACGAGGAGAAGATAAGGAACACACCCATTATCAAGAAATCACATTAGGATTCTCTTTTTAACCTGTTCCTTAAAACACTAGTGCTTAGGAAATCTATTGGAGGCAGAAGCAGTCAAGGGTAGCTTAGGGTTAGGGTTAGGGTTAGGGTACGGCTTAGGGTACGGGTTCGGGGAGGGGTTCGGGTACGGCGTAGGGTATGTGTTAGGGTTAGGGTTAGGGTTAGTGTTAGGGTTAGGGCTCGGTTTAGGTTACGGGTTAGGATTAGGGTACGCGTTAGGGTTAGGGTGGGTGTTAGTGTTAGGGTACGCGTTAGGGTGAGGGTAGTTATTAAACCTATCCCACTCTCTAGATACCCCCTAGCACGTAAAGGAATATTATTTGGGGGTCCAGCCATGGAGAAGAGTTTAGACACTAGGAGAAGATAAGGAACACACCCATTATCAAGAAATCACATTAGGATTCTCTTTTTAACCTGTTCCTTAAAACACTAGTACTTAGGAAATCTCTTGGAGGCAGAAGCAGTCAAGGGTAGCTTAGTGTTAGGGTTAGGGTTAGGGTGAGGGTTAGGGTACGGCTTAGGGTACTGGTTCGGGGAGGAGTTCGGGTAGGGCGTAGGGTATGGGTTAGGGTTAGGGTTAGGGTTAGTGTTAGGGTTAGGGCTCGGTTTAGGGTACTGGTTAGGATTAGGGTACGCGTTAGGGTTAGGGTAGGTGTTAGGGTTAGTGTACACTTTAGGGTGAGAGTAGTTATTAAACCTATCCCACTCTCTAGATACCCCTTAGCACGTAAAGGAATATTATTTGGGGGTCCAGCCATGGAGAAGAGTTTAGACACGAGGAGAAGATAAGGAACACACCCATTATCAAGAAATCACATTAGGATTCTCTTTTTAACCTGTTCTTTAAAACACTAGTGCTTAGGAAATCTATTGGAGGCAGAAGCAGTCAAGGGTAGCTTAGTGTTAGGGTTAGGGTTAGGGTGAGGGTTAGGGTACGGCTTAGGGTACGGGTTCGGGGAGGAGTTCGGGTAGGGCGTAGGGTATGGGTTAGGGTTAGGGTTAGGGTTAGTGTTAGGGTTAGGGCTCGGTTTAGGGTACGGGTTAGGATTAGGGTACGCGTTAGTGTTAGGGTAGGGGTTAGGGTTAGGGTACGCGATAGGGTGAAGTTAGTTATTAAACCTATCCCACTCTCTAGATACCCCTTAGCACGTAAAGGAATATTATTTGGGGGTCCAGCCATGGAGAAGAGTTTAGACACGAGGAGAAGATAAGGAACACACCCATTATCAAGAAATCACATTAGGATCCTCTTTTTAACCTGTTCCTTAAAACACTAGTGCTTAGGAAATCTATTGGAGGCAGAAGCAGTCAAGGGTAGCTTAGGGTTAGGGTTAGGTTTAGGGTGAGGGTTAGGGTAAGGCTTAGGGTACGGGTTCGGGGAGGGGTTCGGGTAGGGCGTAGGGTATGGGTTAGGGTTAGGGTTAGGTTTAGTGTTAGGATTAGGGCTCGGTTTAGGGTACGGGTTAGGATTAGGGTACGCGTTAGGGTTAGGGTAGTTGTTAGGGTTAGGGTACGCGTTAGGGTGAGGGTAGTTATTAAACCTATCCCACTCTCTAGATATCCCCTAGCACGTAAAGGAATATTATTTGGGGGTCCAGCCATGGAGAAGAGTTTAGACACTAGGAGAAGATAAGGAACACACCCATTATCAAGAAATCACATTAGGATTCTCTTTTTAACCTGTTCCTTAAAACACTAGTACTTAGGAAATCTCTTGGAGGCAGAAGCACTCAAGGGTAGCTTAGTGTTAGGGTTAGGGTTAGGGTGAGGGTTAGGGTACGGCTTAGGGTACGGGTTCGGGGAGGGGTTCGGGTAGGGCGTAGGGTATGGGTTAGGGTTAGGGTTAGGGTTAGTGTTAGGGTTAGGGCTCGGTTTAGGGTACGGGTTAGGATTAGGGTACGCGTTAGTGTTAGGTTAGGGGTTAGGGTTAGGGTACGCGTTACGGTGAGGGTAGTTATTAAACCTATCACACTCTCTAGATACCCCTTAGCACGTAAAGGAATATTATTTGGGGGTCCAGCCATGGAGAAGAGTTTAGACACGAGGAGAAGATAAGGAACACACCCATTATCAAGAAATCACATTAGGATTCTCTTTTTAACCTGTTCCTTAAAACACTAGTGGTTAGGAAATCTATTGGAGGCAGAAGCAGTCAAGGGTAGCTTAGGGTTAGGGTTAGGGTTAGGGTACGGCTTAGGGTACGGGTTCGGGGAGGGGTTCGGTTAGGGCGTAGGGTATGGGTTAGGGTTAGGGTTAGGGTTAGTGTTAGGGTTAGGGCTCGGTTTAGGGTACGGGTTAGGATTTGGGTACGCGTTAGGGTTAGGGTAGGTGTTAGGGTTAGGGTACGCATTAGGGTGAGGGTAGTTATTAAACCTATCCCACTCTCTAGATACCCCTTAGCACGTAAAGGAATATTATTTGGGGGTCCAGCCATGGAGAAGAGTTTAGACACTAGGAGAAGATAAGGAACACACCCATTATCAAGAAATCACATTAGGATTCTCTTTTTAACCTGTTCCTTAAAACACTAGTACTTAGGAAATCTCTTGGAGGCAGAAGCAGTCAAGGGTAGCTTAGGGTTAGGGTTAGGGTTAGGGTGAGGGTTAGGGTACGGCTTAGGGTACTGGTTCGGGGAGGAGTTCGGGTAGGGCGTAGGGTATGGGTTAGGGTTAGGGTTAGGGTTAGTGTTAGGGTTAGGGCTCGGTTTAGGGTACGGGTTAGGATTAGGGTACGCGTTAGTGTTAGGGTAGGGGTTAGGGTTAGGTTACGCGATAGGGTGAAGTTAGTTATTAAACCTATCCCACTCTCTAGATACCCATTAGCACGTAAAGGAATATTATTTGGGGGTCCAGCCATGGAAAAGAGTTTAGACACTAAGAGAAGATAAGGAGCACACCCATTATCAAAAAATCACATTAGGATTCTCTTTTTAACCTGTACCTTAAAACACTAGTGCTTAGGAAATCTATTGGTGGCAGAAGCAGTCAAGGGTAGCTTAGGGTTAGGGTTAGGGTGAGGGTTAGGGTACGGCTTAGGGTACGGGTTCGGGGCGGGGTTCGGGTAGGGCGTAGGGTATGGGTTAGGGTTAGGGTTAGTGTTAGGGTTAGGGCTCGGTTTAGGGTACGGTTTAGGATTAGGGTACGCGTTAGTCTTAGGGGAGGGGTTAGGGTTAGGGTACGCGATAGGGTGAGGTTAGTTATTAAACCTGTCACACTCTCTAGATACCCCTTAGCACGTAAAGGAATATTATTTGGGGGTCCAGCCATGGAGAAGAGTTTAGACACTAGGAGAAGATAAGGAACACACCCATTATCAAGAAATCACATTAGGATTCTCTTTTTAACCTGTTCCTTCAAACACTAGTGCTTAGGAAATCTATTGGAGGCAGAAGCAGACAAGGGTAGCTTAGGGTTAGGGTTAGGTTTAGGGTGAGGGTTAGGGTACGGCTTAGGGTACGGGTTCGGGGAGGGGTTCGGGTAGGGCGTAGGGTATGGGTTAGGGTTAGGGATAGGTTTAGTGTTAGGATTAGGGCTCGGTTTAGGGTACGGGTTAGGATTAGGGTACGCGTTAGGGTTAGGGTAGTTGTTAGGGTTAGGGTACGCGTTAGAGTGAGGGTAGTTATTAAACCTATCCCACTCTCTAGATATCCCCTAGCACGTAAAGGAATATTATTTGGGGGTCCAGCCATGGAGAAGAGTTTAGACACTACGAGAAGATAAGGAACACACCCATTATCAAGAAATCACATTAGGATTCTCTTTTTAACCTGTTCCTTAAAACACTAGTGCTTAGGAAATCTATTGGAGGCAGAAGCAGTCAAGGGTAGCTTAGGGTTAGGGTTAGGGTGAGGGTGAGGGTTAGGGTACGGCTTAGGGTACGGGTTTGGGGAGGGGTTCGGGTAGGGCGTAGGGTATGGTTTAGGGTTAGGGTTAGGGTTAGTGTTAGGGTTAGGGCTCGGTTTAGGGTACGGGTTAGGATTAGGGTACGCGTTAGGGTTAGGGTAGGCGTTAGGGTTAGGGTACGCGAAAGGGTGAGGTTAGTTATTAAACCTATCACACTCTCTAGATACCCCTTAGCACGTAAAGGAATATTATTTGTGGGTCCAGCCATGGAGAAGAGTTTAGACACTAGGAGAAGATAAGGAAAACACCCATTATCACGAAATCACATTAGGATTCTCTTTTTAACCTGTTCCTTAAAACACTAGTGCTTAGGAAATCTATTGGTGGCAGAAGCACTCAAGGGTAGCTTAGGGTTAGGGTTAGGTTTAGGGTGAGGGTTAGGGTACGGCTTAGGGTACGGGTTCGGGGAGGGGTTCGGGTAGGGCGTAGGGTATGGGTTAGGGTTAGGGTTAGGGTTAGTGTTAGGGTTAGGGCTCTGTTTAGGGTACGGGTTAGGATTAGGGTACGCGTTAGGGTTAGGGTAGGTGTTAGGGTTAGGGTACGCGTTAGGGTGAGGGTAGTTATTAAACCTATCACACTCTCTAGATACCCCTTAGCACGTAAAGGAATATTATTTGGGGGTCCAGCCATGGAGAAGAGTTTAGACACGAGGAGAAGATAAGGAACACACCCATTATCAAGAAATCACATTAGGATTCTCTTTTTAACCTGTTCCTTAAAACACTAGTGCTTAGGAAATCTATTGGAGGCAGAAGCAGTCAAGGGTAGCTTAGGGTTAGGGTTAGGGTTAGGGTACGGCTTAGGGTACGGGTTCGGGGAGGGGTTCGGGTACGGCGTAGGGTATGTGTTAGGGTTAGGGTTAGGGTTAGTGTTAGGGTTAGGGCTCGGTTTAGGGTACGGGTTAGGATTAGGGTACGCGTTAGGGTTAGGGTGGGTGTTAGGGTTAGGGTACGCGTTAGGGTGAGGGTAGTTATTAAACCTATCCCACTCTCTAGATACCCCCTAGCACGTAAAGGAATATTATTTGGGGGTCCAGCCATGGAGAAGAGTTTAGACACTAGGAGAAGATAAGGAACACACCCATTATCAAGAAATCACATTAGGATTCTCTTTTTAACCTGTTCTTTAAAACACTAGTGCTTAGGAAATCTATTGGAGGCAGAAGCAGTCAAGGGTAGCTTAGTGTTAGGGTTAGGGTTAGGGTGAGGGTTAGGGTACGGCTTAGGGTACGGGTTCGGGGAGGAGTTCGGGTAGGGCGTAGGGTATGGGTTAGGGTTAGGGTTAGGGTTAGTGTTAGGGTTAGGGCTCGGTTTAGGGTACGGGTTAGGATTAGGGTACGCGTTAGTGTTAGGGTAGGGGTTAGGGTTAGGGTACGCGATAGGGTGAAGTTAGTTATTAAACCTATCCCACTCTCTAGATACCCCTTAGCACGTAAAGGAATATTATTTGGGGGTCCAGCCATGGAGAAGAGTTTAGACACGAGGAGAAGATAAGGAACACACCCATTATCAAGAAATCACATTAGGATTCTCTTTTTAACCTGTTCCTTAAAACACTAGTACTTAGGAAATCTCTTGGAGGCAGAAGCAGTCAAGGGTAGCTTAGGGTTAGGGTTAGGGTTAGGGTGAGGGTTAGGGTACGGCTTAGGGTACTGGTTCGGGGAGGAGTTCGGGTAGGGCGTAGGGTATGGGTTAGGGTTAGGGTTAGGGTTAGTGTTAGGGTTAGGGCTCGGTTTAGGGTACGGGTTAGGATTAGGGTACGCGTTAGTGTTAGGGTAGGGGTTAGGGTTAGGTTACGCGATAGGGTGAAGTTAGTTATTAAACCTATCCCACTCTCTAGATACCCCTTAGCACGTAAAGGAATATTATTTGGGGGTCCAGCCATGGAGAAGAGTTTAGACACTAGGAGAAGATAAGGAACACACCCATTATCAAGAAATCACATTAGGATTCTCTTTTTAACCTGTTCCTTCAAACACTAGTGCTTAGGAAATCTATTGGAGGCAGAAGCAGTCAAGGGTAGCTTAGGGTTAGGGTTAGGTTTAGGGTGAGGGTTAGGGTACGGCTTAGGGTACGGGTTCGGGGAGGGGTTCGGGTAGGGCGTAGGGTATGGGTTAGGGTTAGGGATAGGTTTAGTGTTAGGATTAGGGCTCGGTTTAGGGTACGGGTTAGGATTAGGGTACGCGTTAGGGTTAGGGTAGTTGTTAGGGTTAGGGTACGCGTTAGAGTGAGGGTAGTTATTAAACCTATCCCACTCTCTAGATATCCCCTAGCACGTAAAGGAATATTATTTGGGGGTCCAGCCATGGAGAAGAGTTTAGACACTACGAGAAGATAAGGAACACACCCATTATCAAGAAATCACATTAGGATTCTCTTTTTAACCTGTTCCTTAAAACACTAGTGCTTAGGAAATCTATTGGAGGCAGAAGCAGTCAAGGGTAGCTTAGGGTTAGGGTTAGGGTGAGGGTGAGGGTTAGGGTACGGCTTAGGGTACGGGTTTGGGGAGGGGTTCGGGTAGGGCGTAGGGTATGGTTTAGGGTTAGGGTTAGGGTTAGTGTTAGGGTTAGGGCTCGGTTTAGGGTACGGGTTAGGATTAGGGTACGCGTTAGGGTTAGGGTAGGCGTTAGGGTTAGGGTACGCGAAAGGGTGAGGTTAGTTATTAAACCTATCACACTCTCTAGATACCCCTTAGCACGTAAAGGAATATTATTTGTGGGTCCAGCCATGGAGAAGAGTTTAGACACTAGGAGAAGATAAGGAAAACACCCATTATCACGAAATCACATTAGGATTCTCTTTTTAACCTGTTCCTTAAAACACTAGTGCTTAGGAAATCTATTGGTGGCAGAAGCACTCAAGGGTAGCTTAGGGTTAGGGTTAGGTTTAGGGTGAGGGTTAGGGTACGGCTTAGGGTACGGGTTCGGGGAGGGGTTCGGGTAGGGCGTAGGGTATGGGTTAGGGTTAGGGTTAGGGTTAGTGTTAGGGTTAGGGCTCTGTTTAGGGTACGGGTTAGGATTAGGGTACGCGTTAGGGTTAGGGTAGGTGTTAGGGTTAGGGTACGCGTTAGGGTGAGGGTAGTTATTAAACCTATCACACTCTCTAGATACCCCTTAGCACGTAAAGGAATATTATTTGGGGGTCCAGCCATGGAGAAGAGTTTAGACACGAGGAGAAGATAAGGAACACACCCATTATCAAGAAATCACATTAGGATTCTCTTTTTAACCTGTTCCTTAAAACACTAGTGCTTAGGAAATCTATTGGAGGCAGAAGCAGTCAAGGGTAGCTTAGGGTTAGGGTTAGGGTTAGGGTACGGCTTAGGGTACGGGTTCGGGGAGGGGTTCGGGTACGGCGTAGGGTATGTGTTAGGGTTAGGGTTAGGGTTAGTGTTAGGGTTAGGGCTCGGTTTAGGGTACGGGTTAGGATTAGGGTACGCGTTAGGGTTAGGGTGGGTGTTAGGGTTAGGGTACGCGTTAGGGTGAGGGTAGTTATTAAACCTATCCCACTCTCTAGATACCCCCTAGCACGTAAAGGAATATTATTTGGGGGTCCAGCCATGGAGAAGAGTTTAGACACTAGGAGAAGATAAGGAACACACCCATTATCAAGAAATCACATTAGGATTCTCTTTTTAACCTGTTCTTTAAAACACTAGTGCTTAGGAAATCTATTGGAGGCAGAAGCAGTCAAGGGTAGCTTAGTGTTAGGGTTAGGGTTAGGGTGAGGGTTAGGGTACGGCTTAGGGTACGGGTTCGGGGAGGAGTTCGGGTAGGGCGTAGGGTATGGGTTAGGGTTAGGGTTAGGGTTAGTGTTAGGGTTAGGGCTCGGTTTAGGGTACGGGTTAGGATTAGGGTACGCGTTAGTGTTAGGGTAGGGGTTAGGGTTAGGGTACGCGTTAGGGTGAGGGTAGTTATTAAACCTATCACACTCTCTAGATACCCCTTAGCACGTAAAGGAATATTATTTGGGGGTCCAGCCATGGAGAAGAGTTTAGACACGAGGAGAAGATAAGGAACACACCCATTATCAAGAAATCACATTAGGATTCTCTTTTTAACCTGTTCCTTAAAACACTAGTGGTTAGGAAATCTATTGGAGGCAGAAGCAGTCAAGGGTAGCTTAGGGTTAGGGTTAGGGTTAGGGTACGGCTTAGGGTACGGGTTCGGGGAGGGGTTCGGTTAGGGCGTAGGGTATGGGTTAGGGTTAGGGTTAGGGTTAGTGTTAGGGTTAGGGCTCGGTTTAGGGTACGGGTTAGGATTAGGGTACGCGTTAGGGTTAGGGTAGGTGTTAGGGTTAGGGTACGCGTTAGGGTGAGGGTAGTTATTAAACCTATCCCACTCTCTAGATACCCCCTAGCACGTAAAGGAATATTATTTGGGGGTCCAGCCATGGAGAAGAGTTTAGACACTAGGAGAAGATAAGGAACACACCCATTATCAAGAAATCACATTAGGATTCTCTTTTTAACCTGTTCCTTAAAACACTAGTACTTAGGAAATCTCTTGGAGGCAGAAGCAGTCAAGGGTAGCTTAGGGTTAGGGTTAGGGTTAGGGTGAGGGTTAGGGTACGGCTTAGGGTACTGGTTCGGGGAGGAGTTCGGGTAGGGCGTAGGGTATGGGTTAGGGTTAGGGTTAGGGTTAGTGTTAGGGTTAGGGCTCGGTTTAGGGTACGGGTTAGGATTAGGGTACGCGTTAGTGTTAGGGTAGGGGTTAGGGTTAGGTTACGCGATAGGGTGAAGTTAGTTATTAAACCTATCCCACTCTCTAGATACCCATTAGCACGTAAAGGAATATTATTTGGGGGTCCAGCCATGGAGAAGAGTTTAGACACTAAGAGAAGATAAGGAGCACACCCATTATTAAAAAATCACATTAGGATTCTCTTTTTAACCTGTACCTTAAAACACTAGTGCTTAGGAAATCTATTGGTGGCAGAAGCAGTCAAGGGTAGCTTAGGGTTAGGGTTAGGGTGAGGGTTAGGGTACGGCTTAGGGTACGGGTTCGGGGAGGGGTTCGGGTAGGGCGTAGGGTATGGGTTAGGGTTAGGGTTAGTGTTAGGGTTAGGGCTCGGTTTAGGGTACGGTTTAGGATTAGGGTACGCGTTAGTCTTAGGGGAGGGGTTAGGGTTAGGGTACGCGATAGGGTGAGGTTAGTTATTAAACCTGTCACACTCTCTAGATACCCCTTAGCACGTAAAGGAATATTATATGGGGGTCCAGCCATGGAGAAGAGTTTAGACACTAGGAGAAGATAAGGAACACACCCATTATCAAGAAATCACATTAGGATTCTCTTTTTAACCTGTTCCTTAAAACACTAGTACTTAGGAAATCTCTTGGAGGCAGAAGCAGTCAAGGGTAGCTTAGTGTTAGGGTTAGGGTTAGGGTGTGGGTTAGGGTACGGCTTAGGGTACGGGTTCGGGGAGGAGTTCGGGTAGGGCGTAGGGTATGGGTTAGGGTTAGGGTTAGGGTTAGTGTTAGGGTTAGGGCTCGGTTTAGGGTACGGGTTAGGATTAGGGTACGCGTTAGTGTTAGGGTAGGGGTTAGGGTTAGGGTACGCGATAGGGTGAAGTTAGTTATTATACCTATCCCACTCTCTAGATACCCCTTAGCACGTAAAGGAATATTATTTGGGGGTCCAGCCATGGAGAAGAGTTTAGACACGAGGAGAAGATAAGGAACACACCCATTATCAAGAAATCACATTAGGATCCTCTTTTTAACCTGTTCCTTAAAACACTAGTGCTTAGGAAATCTATTGGAGGCAGAAGCAGTCAAGGGTAGCTTAGGGTTAGGGTTAGGGTGAGGGTGAGGGTTAGGGTACGGCTTAGGGTACGGGTTTGGGGAGGGGTTCGGGTAGGGCGTAGGGTATGGTTTAGGGTTAGGGTTAGGGTTAGTGTTAGGGTTAGGGCTCGGTTTAGGGTACGGGTTAGGATTAGGGTACGCGTTAGGGTTAGGGTAGGCGTTAGGGTTAGGGTACGCGAAAGGGTGAGGTTAGTTATTAAACCTATCACACTCTCTAGATACCCCTTAGCACGTAAAGGAATATTATTTGTGGGTCCAGCCATGGAGAAGAGTTTAGACACTAGGAGAAGATAAGGAAAACACCCATTATCACGAAATCACATTAGGATTCTCTTTTTAACCTGTTCCTTAAAACACTAGTGCTTAGGAAATCTATTGGTGGCAGAAGCACTCAAGGGTAGCTTAGGGTTAGGGTTAGGTTTAGGGTGAGGGTTAGGGTACGGCTTAGGGTACGGGTTCGGGGAGGGGTTCGGGTAGGGCGTAGGGTATGGGTTAGGGTTAGGGTTAGGGTTAGTGTTAGGGTTAGGGCTCTGTTTAGGGTACGGGTTAGGATTAGGGTACGCGTTAGGGTTAGGGTAGGTGTTAGGGTTAGGGTACGCGTTAGGGTGAGGGTAGTTATTAAACCTATCACACTCTCTAGATACCCCTTAGCACGTAAAGGAATATTATTTGGGGGTCCAGCCATGGAGAAGAGTTTAGACACGAGGAGAAGATAAGGAACACACCCATTATCAAGAAATCACATTAGGATTCTCTTTTTAACCTGTTCCTTAAAACACTAGTGCTTAGGAAATCTATTGGAGGCAGAAGCAGTCAAGGGTAGCTTAGGGTTAGGGTTAGGGTTAGGGTACGGCTTAGGGTACGGGTTCGGGGAGGGGTTCGGGTACGGCGTAGGGTATGTGTTAGGGTTAGGGTTAGGGTTAGTGTTAGGGTTAGGGCTCGGTTTAGGGTACGGGTTAGGATTAGGGTACGCGTTAGGGTTAGGGTGGGTGTTAGGGTTAGGGTACGCGTTAGGGTGAGGGTAGTTATTAAACCTATCCCACTCTCTAGATACCCCCTAGCACGTAAAGGAATATTATTTGGGGGTCCAGCCATGGAGAAGAGTTTAGACACTAGGAGAAGATAAGGAACACACCCATTATCAAGAAATCACATTAGGATTCTCTTTTTAACCTGTTCCTTAAAACACTAGTACTTAGGAAATCTCTTGGAGGCAGAAGCAGTCAAGGGTAGCTTAGTGTTAGGGTTAGGGTTAGGGTGAGGTTTAGGGTACGGCTTAGGGTACGGGTTCGGGGGGGAGTTCGGGTAGGGCGTAGGGTATGGGTTAGGGTTAGGGTTAGGGTTAGTGTTAGGGTTAGGGCTCGGTTTAGGGTACGGGTTAGGATTAGGGTACGCGTTAGTGTTAGGGTAGGGGTTAGGGTTAGGGTACGCGATAGGGTGAAGTTAGTTATTAAACCTATCCCACTCTCTAGATACCCCTTAGCACGTAAAGGAATATTATTTGGGGGTCCAGCCATGGAGAAGAGTTTAGACACGAGGAGAAGATAAGGAACACACCCATTATCAAGAAATCACATTAGGATCCTCTTTTTAACCTGTTCCTTAAAACACTAGTGCTTAGGAAATCTATTGGAGGCAGAAGCAGTCAAGGGTAGCTTAGGGTTAGGGTTAGGTTTAGGGTGAGGGTTAGGGTAAGGCTTAGGGTACGGGTTCGGGGAGGGGTTCGGGTAGGGCGTAGGGTATGGGTTAGGGTTAGGTTTAGGTTTAGTGTTAGGATTAGGGCTCGGTTTAGGGTACGGGTTAGGATTAGGGTACGCGTTAGGGTTAGGGTAGTTGTTAGGGTTAGGGTACGCGTTAGGGTGAGGGTAGTTATTAAACCTATCCCACTCTCTAGATATCCCCTAGCACGTAAAGGAATATTATTTGGGGGTCCAGCCATGGAGAAGAGTTTAGACACTAGGAGAAGATAAGGAACACACCCATTATCAAGAAATCACATTAGGATTCTCTTTTTAACCTGTTCCTTAAAACACTAGTACTTAGGAAATCTCTTGGAGGCAGAAGCAGTCAAGGGTAGCTTAGTGTTAGGGTTAGGGTTAGGGTGAGGGTTAGGGTACGGCTTAGGGTACGGGTTCGGGGAGGGGTTCGGGTAGGGCGTAGGGTATGGGTTAGGGTTAGGGTTAGGGTTAGTGTTAGGGTTAGGGCTCGGTTTAGGGTACGGGTTAGGATTAGGGTACGCGTTAGTGTTAGGTTAGGGGTTAGGGTTAGGGTACGCGTTAGGGTGAGGGTAGTTATTAAACCTATCACACTCTCTAGATACCCCTTAGCACGTAAAGGAATATTATTTGGGGGTCCAGCCATGGAGAAGAGTTTAGACACGAGGAGAAGATAAGGAACACACCCATTATCAAGAAATCACATTAGGATTCTCTTTTTAACCTGTTCCTTAAAACACTAGTGGTTAGGAAATCTATTGGAGGCAGAAGCAGTCAAGGGTAGCTTAGGGTTAGGGTTAGGGTTAGGGTACGGCTTAGGGTACGGGTTCGGGGAGGGGTTCGGTTAGGGCGTAGGGTATGGGTTAGGGTTAGGGTTAGGGTTAGTGTTAGGGTTAGGGCTCGGTTTAGGGTACGGGTTAGGATTAGGGTACGCGTTAGGGTTAGGGTAGGTGTTAGGGTTAGGGTACGCATTAGGGTGAGGGTAGTTATTAAACCTATCCCACTCTCTAGATACCCCCTAGCACGTAAAGGAATATTATTTGGGGGTCCAGCCATGGAGAAGAGTTTAGACACTAGGAGAAGATAAGGAACACACCCATTATCAAGAAATCACATTAGGATTCTCTTTTTAACCTGTTCCTTAAAACACTAGTACTTAGGAAATCTATTGGTGGCAGAAGCAGTCAAGGGTAGCTTAGGGTTAGGGTTAGGGTGAGGGTTAGGGTACGGCTTAGGGTACGGGTTCGGGGAGGGGTTCGGGTAGGGCGTAGGGTATGGGTTAGGGTTAGGGTTAGTGTTAGGGTTAGGGCTCGGTTTAGGGTACGGTTTAGGATTAGGGTACGCGTTAGTCTTAGGGGAGGGGTTAGGGTTAGGGTACGCGATAGGGTGAGGTTAGTTATTAAACCTGTCACACTCTCTAGATACCCCTTAGCACGTAAAGGAATATTATATGGGGGTCCAGCCATGGAGAAGAGTTTAGACACTAGGAGAAGATAAGGAACACACCCATTATCAAGAAATCACATTAGGATTCTCTTTTTAACCTGTTCCTTAAAACACTAGTACTTAGGAAATCTCTTGGAGGCAGAAGCAGTCAAGGGTAGCTTAGTGTTAGGGTTAGGGTTAGGGTGTGGGTTAGGATACGGCTTAGGGTACGGGTTCGGGGAGGAGTTCGGGTAGGGCGTAGGGTATGGGTTAGGGTTAGGGTTAGTGTTAGGGTTAGGGCTCGGTTTAGGGTACGGGTTAGGATTAGGGTACGCGTTAGTGTTAGGGTAGGGGTTAGGGTTAGGGTACGCGATAGGGTGAAGTTAGTTATTATACCTATCCCACTCTCTAGATACCCCTTGGCACGTAAAGGAATATTATTTGGGGGTCCAGCCATGGAGAAGAATTTAGACACGAGGAGAAGATAAGGAACACACCCATTATCAAGAAATCACATTAGGATCCTCTTTTTAACCTGTTCCTTAAAACACTAGTGCTTAGGAAATCTATTGGAGGCAGAAGCAGTCAAGGGTAGCTTAGGGTTAGGGTTAGGGTGAGGGTGAGGGTTAGGGTACGGCTTAGGGTACGGGTTTGGGGAGGGGTTCGGGTAGGGCGTAGGGTATGGATTAGGGTTAGGGTTAGGGTTAGTGTTAGGGTTAGGGCTCGGTTTAGGGTACGGGTTAGGATTAGGGTACGCGTTAGGGTTAGGGTAGGAGTTAGGGTTAGGGTACGCGAAAGGGTGAGGTTAGTTATTAAACCTATCACACTCTCTAGATACCCCTTAGCACGTAAAGGAATATTATTTGTGGGTCCAGCCATGGAGAAGAGTTTAGACACTAGGAGAAGATAAGGAAAACACCCATTATCACGAAATCACATTAGGATTCTCTTTTTAACCTGTTCCTTAAAACACTAGTGCTTAGGAAATCTATTGGTGGCAGAAGCACTCAAGGGTAGCTTAGGGTTAGGGTTAGGTTTAGGGTGAGGGTTAGGGTACGGCTTAGGGTACGGGTTCGGGGAGGGGTTCGGGTAGGGCGTAGGGTATGGGTTAGGGTTAGGGTTAGGGTTAGTGTTAGGGTTAGGGCTCTGTTTAGGGTACGGGTTAGGATTAGGGTACGCGTTAGGGTTAGGGTAGGTGTTAGGGTTAGGGTACGCGTTAGGGTGAGGGTAGTTATTAAACCTATCACACTCTCTAGATACCCCTTAGCACGTAAAGGAATATTATTTGGGGGTCCAGCCATGGAGAAGAGTTTAGACACGAGGAGAAGATAAGGAACACACCCATTATCAAGAAATCACATTAGGATTCTCTTTTTAACCTGTTCCTTAAAACACTAGTGCTTAGGAAATCTATTGGAGGCAGAAGCAGTCAAGGGTAGCTTAGGGTTAGGGTTAGGGTTAGGGTACGGCTTAGGGTACGGGTTCGGGGAGGGGTTCGGGTACGGCGTAGGGTATGTGTTAGGGTTAGGGTTAGGGTTAGTGTTAGGGTTAGGGCTCGGTTTAGGGTACGGGTTAGGATTAGGGTACGCGTTAGGGTTAGGGTGGGTGTTAGGGTTAGGGTACGCGTTAGGGTGAGGGTAGTTATTAAACCTATCCCACTCTCTAGATACCCCCTAGCACGTAAAGGAATATTATTTGGGGGTCCAGCCATGGAGAAGAGTTTAGACACTAGGAGAAGATAAGGAACACACCCATTATCAAGAAATCACATTAGGATTCTCTTTTTAACCTGTTCCTTAAAAAACTAGTACTTAGGAAATCTCTTGGAGGCAGAAGCAGTCAAGGGTAGCTTAGTGTTAGGGTTAGGGTTAGGGTGAGGGTTAGGGTACGGCTTAGGGTACTGGTTCGGGGAGGAGTTCGGGTAGGGCGTAGGGTATGGGTTAGGGTTAGGGTTAGTGTTAGGGTTAGGGCTCGGTTTAGGGTACTGGTTAGGATTAGGGTACGCGTTAGGGTTAGGGTAGGTGTTAGGGTTAGTGTACACTTTAGGGTGAGAGTAGTTATTAAACCTATCCCACTCTCTAGATACCCCTTAGCACGTAAAGGAATATTATTTGGGGGTCCAGCCATGGAGAAGAGTTTAGACACGAGGAGAAGATAAGGAACACACCCATTATCAAGAAATCACATTAGGATTCTCTTTTTAACCTGTTCTTTAAAACACTAGTGCTTAGGAAATCTATTGGAGGCAGAAGCAGTCAAGGGTAGCTTAGTGTTAGGGTTAGGGTTAGGGTGAGGGTTAGGGTACGGCTTAGGGTACGGGTTCGGGGAGGAGTTCGGGTAGGGCATAGGGTATGGGTTAGGGTTAGGGTTAGGGTTAGTGTTAGGGTTAGGGCTCGGTTTAGGGTACGGGTTAGGATTAGGGTACGCATTAGTGTTAGGGTAGGGGTTAGGGTTAGGGTACGCGATAGGGTGAAGTTAGTTATTAAACCTATCCCACTCTCTAGATACCCCTTAGCACGTAAAGGAATATTATTTGGGGGTCCAGCCATGGAGAAGAGTTTAGACACGAGGAGAAGATAAGGAACACACCCATTATCAAGAAATCACATTAGGATCCTCTTTTTAACCTGTTCCTTAAAACACTAGTGCTTAGGAAATCTATTGGAGACAGAAGCCGTCAAGGGTAGCTTAGGTTTAGGGTTAGGGTTAGGGTGAGGGCTAGGGTACGGCTTAGGGTACGGGTTCAGGGAGGGGTTCGGGTAGGGCGTAGGGTATGGGTTAGGGTTAGGGTTAGTGTTAGGGTTCGGGCTCGGTTTAGGGTATGGGTTAGGATTAGGGTACGTGTTAGTGTTAGGGTAGGGGTTAGGGTTAGGTTACGCTTTAGGGTGAGGTTAGTTATTAAACCTATCCCACTCTCTAGATACCCCTTAGCACGTAAAGGAATATTATTTGGGGGTCCAGCCATGGAGAAGAGTTTAGACACTAGGAGAAGATAAGGAGCACACCCATTATCAAAAAATCACATTAGGATTCTCTTTTTAACCTGTACCTTAAAACACTAGTGCTTAGGAAATCTATTGGTGGCAGAAGCAGTCAAGGGTAGCTTAGGGTTAGGGTTAGGGTTAGGGTGAGGGTTAGGGTACGGCTTAGGGTACGGGTTCGGGGAGGGGTTCGGGTAGGGCGTAGGGTATGGGTTAGGGTTAGGGTTAGGGTTAGTGTTAGGGATAGGGCTCGGTTTAGGGTACGGGTTAGGATTAGGGTACGCGTTACTCTTAGGGGAGGGGTTAGGGTTAGGGTACGCGATAGGGTGAGGTTAGTTATTAAACCTGTCACACTCTCTAGATACCCCTTAGCACGTAAAGGAATATTATTTGGGGGTCCAGCCATGGAGAAGAGTTTAGACACTAGGAGAAGATAAGGAACACACTCATTATCAAGAAATCACATTAGGATTCTCTTTTTAACCTGTTCCGTAAAACACTAGTGCTTAGGAAATCTATTGGAGGCAGAAGCAGTCAAGGGTAGCTTAGGGTTAGGGTTAGGTTTAGGGTGAGGGTTAGGGTACGGCTTAGGGTACGGGTTCGGGGAGGGGTTCGGGTAGGGCGTAGGGTATGGGTTAGGGTTAGGGTTAGGGTTAGTGTTAGTGTTAGGGCTCGGTTTAGGGTATGGGTTAGGATTAGGGTACGCGTTAGTGTTAGGGTAGGGGTTAGGGTTAGGGTACACTTTAGGGTGAGAGTAGTTATTAAACCTATCCCACTCTCTAGATACCCCTTAGCACGTAAAGGAATATTATTTGTGGGGCCAGCCATGGAGAAGAGTTTAGACACTAGGAGAAGATAAGGAACACACCCATTATCAAGAAATCACATTAGGATTCTCTTTTTAACCTGTTCCTTAAAACACTAGTGCTTAGGAAATCTATTGGTGGCAGAAGCACTCAAGGGTAGCTTAGGGTTAGGGTTAGGGTTAGGGTGAGGGTTAGGGTACGGCTTAGGGTACGGGTTCGGGTAGGGCATAGGGTATGGGTTAGGGTTAGGGTTAGGGTTAGTGTTAGGGTTAGGGCTCGGTTTAGGGTACGGGTTAGGATTAGGGTACGCGTTAGGGTTAGGGTAGGGGTTAGGGTTAGGGTACGCGTTAGGGTGAGGGTAGTTATTAAACCTATCACACTCTCTAGATACGCCTTAGCACGTAAAGGAATATTATTTGGGGGTCCAGCCATGGAGAAGAGTTTAGACACGAGGAGAAGATAAGGAACACACCCATTATCAAGAAATCACATTAGGATTCTCTTTTTAACCTGTTCCTTAAAACACTAGTGCTTAGGAAATCTATTGGAGGCAGAAGCAGTCAAGGGTAGCTTAGGTTTAGGGTTAGGGTTAGTGTACGGCTTAGGGTACGGGTTCAGGGAGGGGTTCGGGTAGGGCGTAGGGTATGGGGTAGGGTTAGGGTTAGGGTTAGTGTTAGGGTTAGGTCTCGGTTTAGGGTACGGGTTAGGATTAGAGTACGCGTTAGGGTTAGGGTAGGTGTTAGGGTTAGGGTACGCGTTAGCGTGAGGGTAGTTATTAAACCTATCCCACTCTCTAGATACCCCCTAGCACGTAAAGGAATATTATTTGGGGGTCCAGCCATGGAGAAGAGTTTAGACACTAGGAGAAGATAAGGAACACACCCATTATCACGAAATCACATTAGGATTCTCTTTTTAACCTGTTCCTTAAAACACTAGTGCTTAGGAAATCTATTGGAGGCAGAAGCAGTCAAGGGTAGCTTAGGGTTAGGGTTAGGGTTAGGGTGAGGGTTAGGGTACGGCTTAGGGTACGGGTTCGGGGAGGAGTTCCGGTAGGGCGTAGGGTATGGGTTAGGGTTAGGGTTAGGGTTAGTGTTAGGGTTAGGGCTCGGTTTAGGGTACGGGTTAGGATTAGGGTACGCGTTAGTGTTAGGGTAGGGGTTAGGGTTAGGGTACGCAATAGGGTGAGGTTAGTTATTAAACCTATCCCACTCTCTAGATACCCCTTAGCACGTAAAGGAATATTATTTGGGGGTCCAGCCATGGAGAAGAGTTTAGACACGAGGAGAAGATAAGGAACACACCCATTATCAAGAAATCACATTAGGATCCTCTTTTTAACCTGTTCCTTAAAACACTAGTGCTTAGGAAATCTATTGGAGGCAGAAGCAGTCAAGGGTAGCTTAGGGTTAGGGTTAGGTTTAGGGTGAGGGTTAGGGTAAGGCTTAGGGTACGGGTTCGGGGAGGGGTTCGGGTAGGGCGTAGGGTATGGGTTAGGGTTAGGGTTAGGTTTAGTGTTAGGATTAGGGCTCGGTTTAGGGTACGGGTTAGGATTAGGGTACGCGTTAGGGTTAGGGTAGTTGTTAGGGTTAGGGTACGCGTTAGGGTGAGGGTAGTTATTAAACCTATCCCACTCTCTAGATATCCCCTAGCACGTAAAGGAATATTATTTGGGGGTCCAGCCATGGAGAAGAGTTTAGACACTAGGAGAAGATAAGGAACACACCCATTATCAAGAAATCACATTAGGATTCTCTTTTTAACCTGTTCCTTAAAACACTAGTACTTAGGAAATCTCTTGGAGGCAGAAGCAGTCAAGGGTAGCTTAGTGTTAGGGTTAGGGTTAGGGTGAGGGTTAGGGTACGGCTTAGGGTACGGGTTCGGGGAGGGGTTCGGGTAGTGCGTAGGGTATGGGTTAGGGTTAGGGTTAGGGTTAGTGTTAGGGTTAGGGCTCGGTTTAGGGTACGGGTTAGGATTAGGGTACGCGTTAGTGTTAGGTTAGGGGTTAGGGTTAGGGTACGCGTTAGGGTGAGGGTAGTTATTAAACCTATCACACTCTCTAGATACCCCTTAGCACGTAAAGGAATATTATTTGGGGGTCCAGCCATGGAGAAGAGTTTAGACACGAGGAGAAGATAAGGAACACACCCATTATCAAGAAATCACATTAGGATTCTCTTTTTAACCTGTTCCTTAAAACACTAGTGGTTAGGAAATCTATTGGAGGCAGAAGCAGTCAAGGGTAGCTTAGGGTTAGGGTTAGGGTTAGGGTACGGCTTAGGGTACGGGTTCGGGGAGGGGTTCGGTTAGGGCGTAGGGTATGGGTTAGGGTTAGGGTTAGGGTTAGTGTTAGGGTTAGGGCTCGGTTTAGGGTACGGGTTAGGATTAGGGTACGCGTTAGGGTTAGGGTAGGTGTTAGGGTTAGGGTACGCATTAGGGTGAGGGTAGTTATTAAACCTATCCCACTCTCTAGATACCCCCTAGCACGTAAAGGAATATTATTTGGGGGTCCAGCCATGGAGAAGAGTTTACACACTAGGAGAAGATAAGGAACACACCCATTATCAAGAAATCACATTAGGATTCTCTTTTTAACCTGTTCCTTAAAACACTAGTACTTAGGAAATCTATTGGTGGCAGAAGCAGTCAAGGGTAGCTTAGGGTTAGGGTTAGGGTGAGGGTTAGGGTACGGCTTAGGGTACGGGTTCGGGGAGGGGTTCGGGTAGGGCGTAGGGTATGGGTTAGGGTTAGGGTTAGTGTTAGGGTTAGGGCTCGGTTTAGGGTACGGTTTAGGATTAGGGTACGCGTTAGTCTTAGGGGAGGGGTTAGGGTTAGGGTACGCGATAGGGTGAGGTTAGTTATTAAACCTGTCACACTCTCTAGATACCCCTTAGCACGTAAAGGAATATTATATGGGGGTCCAGCCATGGAGAAGAGTTTAGACACTAGGAGAAGATAAGGAACACACCCATTATCAAGAAATCACATTAGGATTCTCTTTTTAACCTGTTCCTTAAAACACTAGTACTTAGGAAATCTCTTGGAGGCAGAAGCAGTCAAGGGTAGCTTAGTGTTAGGGTTAGGGTTAGGGTGTGGGTTAGGGTACGGCTTAGGGTACGGGTTCGGGGAGGAGTTCGGGTAGGGCGTAGGGTATGGGTTAGGGTTAGGGTTAGGGTTAGTGTTAGGGTTAGGGCTCGGTTTAGGGTACGGGTTAGGATTAGGGTACGCGTTAGTGTTAGGGTAGGGGTTAGGGTTAGGGTACGCGATAGGGTGAAGTTAGTTATTATACCTATCCCACTCTCTAGATACCCCTTAGCACGTAAAGGAATATTATTTGGGGGTCCAGCCATGGAGAAGAATTTAGACACGAGGAGAAGATAAGGAACACACCCATTATCAAGAAATCACATTAGGATCCTCTTTTTAACCTGTTCCTTAAAACACTAGTGCTTAGGAAATCTATTGGAGGCAGAAGCAGTCAAGGGTAGCTTAGGGTTAGGGTTAGGGTGAGGGTGAGGGTTAGGGTACGGCTTAGGGTACGGGTTTGGGGAGGGGTTCGGGTAGGGCGTAGGGTATGGATTAGGGTTAGGGTTAGGGTTAGTGTTAGGGTTAGGGCTCGGTTTAGGGTACGGGTTAGGATTAGGGTACGCGTTAGGGTTAGGGTAGGAGTTAGGGTTAGGGTACGCGAAAGGGTGAGGTTAGTTATTAAACCTATCACACTCTCTAGATACCCCTTAGCACGTAAAGGAATATTATTTGTGGGTCCAGCCATGGAGAAGAGTTTAGACACTAGGAGAAGATAAGGAAAACACCCATTATCACGAAATCACATTAGGATTCTCTTTTTAACCTGTTCCTTAAAACACTAGTGCTTAGGAAATCTATTGGTGGCAGAAGCACTCAAGGGTAGCTTAGGGTTAGGGTTAGGTTTAGGGTGAGGGTTAGGGTACGGCTTAGGGTACGGGTTCGGGGAGGGGTTCGGGTAGGGCGTAGGGTATGGGTTAGGGTTAGGGTTAGGGTTAGTGTTAGGGTTAGGGCTCTGTTTAGGGTACGGGTTAGGATTAGGGTACGCGTTAGGGTTAGGGTAGGTGTTAGGGTTAGGGTACGCGTTAGGGTGAGGGTAGTTATTAAACCTATCCCACTCTCTAGATACCCCCTAGCACGTAAAGGAATATTATTTGGGGGTCCAGCCATGGAGAAGAGTTTAGACACTAGGAGAAGATAAGGAACACACCCATTATCAAGAAATCACATTAGGATTCTCTTTTTAACCTGTTCCTTAAAAAACTAGTACTTAGGAAATCTCTTGGAGGCAGAAGCAGTCAAGGGTAGCTTAGTGTTAGGGTTAGGGTTAGGGTGAGGGTTAGGGTACGGCTTAGGGTACTGGTTCGGGGAGGAGTTCGGGTAGGGCGTAGGGTATGGGTTAGGGTTAGGGTTAGTGTTAGGGTTAGGGCTCGGTTTAGGGTACTGGTTAGGATTAGGGTACGCGTTAGGGTTAGGGTAGGTGTTAGGGTTAGTGTACACTTTAGGGTGAGAGTAGTTATTAAACCTATCCCACTCTCTAGATACCCCTTAGCACGTAAAGGAATATTATTTGGGGGTCCAGCCATGGAGAAGAGTTTAGACACGAGGAGAAGATAAGGAACACACCCATTATCACGAAATCACATTAGGATTCTCTTTTTCACCTGTTCTTTAAAACACTAGTGCTTAGGAAATCTATTGGAGGCAGAAGCAGTCAAGGGTAGCTTAGTGTTAGGGTTAGGGTTAGGGTGAGGGTTAGGGTACGGCTTAGGGTACGGGTTCGGGGAGGAGTTCGGGTAGGGCATAGGGTATGTGTTAGGGTTAGGGTTAGGGTTAGTGTTAGGGTTAGGGCTCGGTTTAGGGTACGGGTTAGGATTAGGGTACGCGTTAGTGTTAGGGTAGGGGTTAGGGTTAGGGTACGCGATAGGGTGAAGTTAGTTATTAAACCTATCCCACTCTCTAGATACCCCTTAGCACGTAAAGGAATATTATTTGGGGGTCCAGCCATGGAGAAGAGTTTAGACACGAGGAGAAGATAAGGAACACACCCATTATCAAGAAATCACATTAGGATCCTCTTTTTAACCTGTTCCTTAAAACACTAGTGCTTAGGAAATCTATTGGAGACAGAAGCCGTCAAGGGTAGCTTAGGTATAGGGTTAGGGTTAGGGTGAGGGTTAGGGTACGGCTTAGGGTACGGGTTCGGGTAGGGCATAGGGTATGGGTTAGGGTTAGGGTTAGGGTTAGTGTTAGGGTTAGGGCTCGGTTTAGGGTACGGGTTAGGATTAGGGTACGCGTTAGGGTTAGGGTAGGGGTTAGGGTTAGGGTACGCGTTAGGGTGAGGGTAGTTATTAAACCTATCACACTCTCTAGATACGCCTTAGCACGTAAAGGAATATTATTTGGGGGTCCAGCCATGGAGAAGAGTTTAGACACGAGGAGAAGATAAGGAACACACCCATTATCAAGAAATCACATTAGGATTCTCTTTTTAACCTGTTCCTTAAAACACTAGTGCTTAGGAAATCTATTGGAGGCAGAAGCAGTCAAGGGTAGCTTAGGTTTAGGGTTAGGGTTAGTGTACGGCTTAGGGTACGGGTTCAGGGAGGGGTTCGGGTAGGGCGTAGGGTATGGGGTAGGGTTAGGGTTAGGGTTAGTGTTAGGGTTAGGTCTCGGTTTAGGGTACGGTTTAGGATTAGAGTACGCGTTAGGGTTAGGGTAGGTGTTAGGGTTAGGGTACGCGTTAGCGTGAGGGTAGTTATTAAACCTATCCCACTCTCTAGATACCCCCTAGCACGTAAAGGAATATTATTTGGGGGTCCAGCCATGGAGAATAGTTTAGACACTAGGAGAAGATAAGGAACACACCCATTATCACGAAATCACATTAGGATTCTCTTTTTAACCTGTTCCTTAAAACACTAGTGCTTAGGAAATCTATTGGAGGCAGAAGCAGTCAAGGGTAGCTTAGGGTTAGGGTTAGGGTTAGGGTGAGGGTTAGGGTACGGCTTAGGGTACGGGTTCGGGGAGGAGTTCCGGTAGGGCGTAGGGTATGGGTTAGGGTTAGGGTTAGGGTTAGTGTTAGGGTTAGGGCTCGGTTTAGGGTACGGGTTAGGATTAGGGTACGCGTTAGTGTTAGGGTAGGGGTTAGGGTTAGGGTACGCAATAGGGTGAGGTTAGTTATTAAACCTATCCCACTCTCTAGATACCCCTTAGCACGTAAAGGAATATTATTTGGGGGTCCAGCCATGGAGAAGAGTTTAGACACTAGGAGAAGATAAGGAACACACCCATTATCAAGAAATCACATTAGGATCCTCTTTTTAACCTGTTCCTTAAAACACTAGTGCTTAGGAAATCTATTGGAGGCAGAAGCAGTCAAGGGTAGCTTAGGGTTAGGGTTAGGTTTAGGGTGAGGGTTAGGGTAAGGCTTAGGGTACGGGTTCGGGGAGGGGTTCGGGTAGGGCGTAGGGTATGGGTTAGGGTTAGGGTTAGGTTTAGTGTTAGGATTAGGGCTCGGTTTAGGGTACGGGTTAGGATTAGGGTACGCGTTAGGGTTAGGGTAGTTGTTAGGGTTAGGGTACGCGTTAGGGTGAGGGTAGTTATTAAACCTATCCCACTCTCTAGATATCCCCTAGCACGTAAAGGAATATTATTTGGGGGTCCAGCCATGGAGAAGAGTTTAGACACTAGGAGAAGATAAGGAACACACCCATTATCAAGAAATCACATTAGGATTCTCTTTTTAACCTGTTCCTTAAAACACTAGTACTTAGGAAATCTCTTGGAGGCAGAAGCAGTCAAGGGTAGCTTAGTGTTAGGGTTAGGGTTAGGGTGAGGGTTAGGGTACGGCTTAGGGTACGGGTTCGGGGAGGGGTTCGGGTAGTGCGTAGGGTATGGGTTAGGGTTAGGGTTAGGGTTAGTGTTAGGGTTAGGGCTCGGTTTAGGGTACGGGTTAGGATTAGGGTACGCGTTAGTGTTAGGTTAGGGGTTAGGGTTAGGGTACGCGTTAGGGTGAGGGTAGTTATTAAACCTATCACACTCTCTAGATACCCCTTAGCACGTAAAGGAATATTATTTGGGGGTCCAGCCATGGAGAAGAGTTTAGACACGAGGAGAAGATAAGGAACACACCCATTATCAAGAAATCACATTAGGATTCTCTTTTTAACCTGTTCCTTAAAACACTAGTGGTTAGGAAATCTATTGGAGGCAGAAGCAGTCAAGGGTAGCTTAGGGTTAGGGTTAGGGTTAGGGTACGGCTTAGGGTACGGGTTCGGGGAGGGGTTCGGTTAGGGCGTAGGGTATGGGTTAGGGTTAGGGTTAGGGTTAGTGTTAGGGTTAGGGCTCGGTTTAGGGTACGGGTTAGGATTAGGGTACGCGTTAGGGTTAGGGTAGGTGTTAGGGTTAGGGTACGCATTAGGGTGAGGGTAGTTATTAAACCTATCCCACTCTCTAGATACCCCCTAGCACGTAAAGGAATATTATTTGGGGGTCCAGCCATGGAGAAGAGTTTACACACTAGGAGAAGATAAGGAACACACCCATTATCAAGAAATCACATTAGGATTCTCTTTTTAACCTGTTCCTTAAAACACTAGTACTTAGGAAATCTATTGGTGGCAGAAGCAGTCAAGGGTAGCTTAGGGTTAGGGTTAGGGTGAGGGTTAGGGTACGGCTTAGGGTACGGGTTCGGGGAGGGGTTCGGGTAGGGCGTAGGGTATGGGTTAGGGTTAGGGTTAGTGTTAGGGTTAGGGCTCGGTTTAGGGTACGGTTTAGGATTAGGGTACGCGTTAGTCTTAGGGGAGGGGTTAGGGTTAGGGTACGCGATAGGGTGAGGTTAGTTATTAAACCTGTCACACTCTCTAGATACCCCTTAGCACGTAAAGGAATATTATATGGGGGTCCAGCCATGGAGAAGAGTTTAGACACTAGGAGAAGATAAGGAACACACCCATTATCAAGAAATCACATTAGGATTCTCTTTTTAACCTGTTCCTTAAAACACTAGTACTTAGGAAATCTCTTGGAGGCAGAAGCAGTCAAGGGTAGCTTAGTGTTAGGGTTAGGGTTAGGGTGTGGGTTAGGGTACGGCTTAGGGTACGGGTTCGGGGAGGAGTTCGGGTAGGGCGTAGGGTATGGGTTAGGGTTAGGGTTAGGGTTAGTGTTAGGGTTAGGGCTCGGTTTAGGGTACGGGTTAGGATTAGGGTACGCGTTAGTGTTAGGGTAGGGGTTAGGGTTAGGGTACGCGATAGGGTGAAGTTAGTTATTATACCTATCCCACTCTCTAGATACCCCTTAGCACGTAAAGGAATATTATTTGGGGGTCCAGCCATGGAGAAGAATTTAGACACGAGGAGAAGATAAGGAACACACCCATTATCAAGAAATCACATTAGGATCCTCTTTTTAACCTGTTCCTTAAAACACTAGTGCTTAGGAAATCTATTGGAGGCAGAAGCAGTCAAGGGTAGCTTAGGGTTAGGGTTAGGGTGAGGGTGAGGGTTAGGGTACGGCTTAGGGTACGGGTTTGGGGAGGGGTTCGGGTAGGGCGTAGGGTATGGATTAGGGTTAGGGTTAGGGTTAGTGTTAGGGTTAGGGCTCGGTTTAGGGTACGGGTTAGGATTAGGGTACGCGTTAGGGTTAGGGTAGGAGTTAGGGTTAGGGTACGCGAAAGGGTGAGGTTAGTTATTAAACCTATCACACTCTCTAGATACCCCTTAGCACGTAAAGGAATATTATTTGTGGGTCCAGCCATGGAGAAGAGTTTAGACACTAGGAGAAGATAAGGAAAACACCCATTATCACGAAATCACATTAGGATTCTCTTTTTAACCTGTTCCTTAAAACACTAGTGCTTAGGAAATCTATTGGTGGCAGAAGCACTCAAGGGTAGCTTAGGGTTAGGGTTAGGTTTAGGGTGAGGGTTAGGGTACGGCTTAGGGTACGGGTTCGGGGAGGGGTTCGGGTAGGGCGTAGGGTATGGGTTAGGGTTAGGGTTAGGGTTAGTGTTAGGGTTAGGGCTCTGTTTAGGGTACGGGTTAGGATTAGGGTACGCGTTAGGGTTAGGGTAGGTGTTAGGGTTAGGGTACGCGTTAGGGTGAGGGTAGTTATTAAACCTATCCCACTCTCTAGATACCCCCTAGCACGTAAAGGAATATTATTTGGGGGTCCAGCCATGGAGAAGAGTTTAGACACTAGGAGAAGATAAGGAACACACCCATTATCAAGAAATCACATTAGGATTCTCTTTTTAACCTGTTCCTTAAAAAACTAGTACTTAGGAAATCTCTTGGAGGCAGAAGCAGTCAAGGGTAGCTTAGTGTTAGGGTTAGGGTTAGGGTGAGGGTTAGGGTACGGCTTAGGGTACTGGTTCGGGGAGGAGTTCGGGTAGGGCGTAGGGTATGGGTTAGGGTTAGGGTTAGTGTTAGGGTTAGGGCTCGGTTTAGGGTACTGGTTAGGATTAGGGTACGCGTTAGGGTTAGGGTAGGTGTTAGGGTTAGTGTACACTTTAGGGTGAGAGTAGTTATTAAACCTATCCCACTCTCTAGATACCCCTTAGCACGTAAAGGAATATTATTTGGGGGTCCAGCCATGGAGAAGAGTTTAGACACGAGGAGAAGATAAGGAACACACCCATTATCACGAAATCACATTAGGATTCTCTTTTTCACCTGTTCTTTAAAACACTAGTGCTTAGGAAATCTATTGGAGGCAGAAGCAGTCAAGGGTAGCTTAGTGTTAGGGTTAGGGTTAGGGTGAGGGTTAGGGTACGGCTTAGGGTACGGGTTCGGGGAGGAGTTCGGGTAGGGCATAGGGTATGTGTTAGGGTTAGGGTTAGGGTTAGTGTTAGGGTTAGGGCTCGGTTTAGGGTACGGGTTAGGATTAGGGTACGCGTTAGTGTTAGGGTAGGGGTTAGGGTTAGGGTACGCGATAGGGTGAAGTTAGTTATTAAACCTATCCCACTCTCTAGATACCCCTTAGCACGTAAAGGAATATTATTTGGGGGTCCAGCCATGGAGAAGAGTTTAGACACGAGGAGAAGATAAGGAACACACCCATTATCAAGAAATCACATTAGGATCCTCTTTTTAACCTGTTCCTTAAAACACTAGTGCTTAGGAAATCTATTGGAGACAGAAGCCGTCAAGGGTAGCTTAGGTATAGGGTTAGGGTTAGGGTGAGGGTTAGGGTACGGCTTAGGGTACGGGTTCAGGGAGGGGTTCGGGTAGGGCGTAGGGTATGGGTTAGGGTTAGGGTTAGTGTTAGGGTTCGGGCTCGGTTTAGGGTATGGGTTAGGATTAGGGTACGTGTTAGTGTTAGGGTAGGGGTTAGGGTTAGGTTACGCTTTAGGGTGAGGTTAGTTATTAAACCTATCCCACTCTCTAGATACCCCTTAGCACGTAAAGGAATATTATTTGGGGGTCCAGCCATGGAGAAGAGTTTAGACACTAGGAGAAGATAAGGAGCACACCCATTATCAAAAAATCACATTAGGATTCTCTTTTTAACCTGTACCTTAAAACACTAGTGCTTAGGAAATCTATTGGTGGCAGAAGCAGTCAAGGGTAGCTTAGGGTTAGGGTTAGGGTTAGGGTGAGGGTTAGGGTACGGCTTAGGGTACGGGTTTGGGGAGGGGTTCGGGTAGGGCGTAGGGTATGGGTTAGGGTTAGGGTTAGGGTTAGTGTTAGGGATAGGGCTCGGTTTAGGGTACGGGTTAGGATTAGGGTACGCGTTACTCTTAGGGGAGGGGTTAGGGTTAGGGTACGCGATAGGGTGAGGTTAGTTATTAAACCTGTCACACTCTCTAGATACCACTTAGCACGTAAAGGAATATTATTTGGGGGTCCAGCCATGGAGAAGAGTTTAGACACTAGGAGAAGATAAGGAACACACTCATTATCAAGAAATCACATTAGGATTCTCTTTTTAACCTGTTCCGTAAAACACTAGTGCTTAGGAAATCTATTGGAGGCAGAAGCAGTCAAGGGTAGCTTAGGGTTAGGGTTAGGTTTAGGGTGAGGGTTAGGGTACGGCTTAGGGTACGGGTTCGGGGAGGGGTTCGGGTAGGGCGTAGGGTATGGGTTAGGGTTAGGGTTAGGGTTAGTGTTAGTGTTAGGGCTCGGTTTAGGGTATGGGTTAGGATTAGGGTACGCGTTAGTGTTAGGGTAGGGGTTAGGGTTAGGGTACACTTTAGGGTGAGAGTAGTTATTAAACCTATCCCACTCTCTAGATACCCCTTAGCACGTAAAGGAATATTATTTGTGGGGCCAGCCATGGAGAAGAGTTTAGACACTAGGAGAAGATAAGGAACACACCCATTATTAAGAAATCACATTAGGATTCTCTTTTTAACCTGTTCCTTAAAACACTAGTGCTTAGGAAATCTATTGGTGGCAGAAGCAGTCAAGGGTAGCTTAGGGTTAGGGTTAGGGTTAGGGTGAGGGTTAGGGTACGGCTTAGGGTACGGGTTCTGGTAGGGCATAGGGTATGGGTTAGGGTTAGGGTTAGGGTTAGTGTTAGGGTTAGGGCTCGGTTTAGGGTACGGGTTAGGATTAGGGTACGCGTTAGGGTTAGGGTAGGGGTTAGGGTTAGGGTACGCGTTAGGGTGAGGGTAGTTATTAAACCTATCACACTCTCTAGATACGCCTTAGCACGTAAAGGAATATTATTTGGGGGTCCAGCCATGGAGAAGAGTTTAGACACGAGGAGAAGATAAGGAACACACCCATTATCAAGAAATCACATTAGGATTCTCTTTTTAACCTGTTCCTTAAAACACTAGTGCTTAGGAAATCTATTGGAGGCAGAAGCAGTCAAGGGTAGCTTAGGTTTAGGGTTAGGGTTAGTGTACGGCTTAGGGTACGGGTTCAGGGAGGGGTTCGGGTAGGGCGTAGGGTATGGATTAGGGTTAGGGTTAGGGTTAGTGTTAGGGTTAGGGCTCGGTTTAGGGTACGGGTTAGGATTAGGGTACGCGTTAGGGTTAGGGTAGGAGTTAGGGTTAGGGTACGCGAAAGGGTGAGGTTAGTTATTAAACCTATCACACTCTCTAGATACCCCTTAGCACGTAAAGGAATATTATTTGTGGGTCCAGCCATGGAGAAGAGTTTAGACACTAGGAGAAGATAAGGAAAACACCCATTATCACGAAATCACATTAGGATTCTCTTTTTAACCTGTTCCTTAAAACACTAGTGCTTAGGAAATCTATTGGTGGCAGAAGCACTCAAGGGTAGCTTAGGGTTAGGGTTAGGTTTAGGGTGAGGGTTAGGGTACGGCTTAGGGTACGGGTTCGGGGAGGGGTTCGGGTAGGGCGTAGGGTATGGGTTAGGGTTAGGGTTAGGGTTAGTGTTAGGGTTAGGGCTCTGTTTAGGGTACGGGTTAGGATTAGGGTACGCGTTAGGGTTAGGGTAGGTGTTAGGGTTAGGGTACGCGTTAGGGTGAGGGTAGTTATTAAACCTATCCCACTCTCTAGATACCCCCTAGCACGTAAAGGAATATTATTTGGGGGTCCAGCCATGGAGAAGAGTTTAGACACTAGGAGAAGATAAGGAACACACCCATTATCAAGAAATCACATTAGGATTCTCTTTTTAACCTGTTCCTTAAAAAACTAGTACTTAGGAAATCTCTTGGAGGCAGAAGCAGTCAAGGGTAGCTTAGTGTTAGGGTTAGGGTTAGGGTGAGGGTTAGGGTACGGCTTAGGGTACTGGTTCGGGGAGGAGTTCGGGTAGGGCGTAGGGTATGGGTTAGGGTTAGGGTTAGTGTTAGGGTTAGCGCTCGGTTTAGGGTACTGGTTAGGATTAGGGTACGCGTTAGGGTTAGGGTAGGTGTTAGGGTTAGTGTACACTTTAGGGTGAGAGTAGTTATTAAACCTATCCCACTCTCTAGATACCCCTTAGCACGTAAAGGAATATTATTTGGGGGTCCAGCCATGGAGAAGAGTTTAGACACGAGGAGAAGATAAGGAACACACCCATTATCACGAAATCACATTAGGATTCTCTTTTTAACCTGTTCTTTAAAACACTAGTGCTTAGGAAATCTATTGGAGGCAGAAGCAGTCAAGGGTAGCTTAGTGTTAGGGTTAGGGTTAGGGTGAGGGTTAGGGTACGGCTTAGGGTACGGGTTCGGGGAGGAGTTCGGGTAGGGCATAGGGTATGGGTTAGGGTTAGGGTTAGGGTTAGTGTTAGGGTTAGGGCTCGGTTTAGGGTACGGGTTAGGATTAGGGTACGCGTTAGTGTTAGGGTAGGGGTTAGGGTTAGGGTACGCGATAGGGTGAGGTTAGTTATTAAACCTATCCCACTCTCTAGATACCCCTTAGCACGTAAAGGAATATTATTTGGGGGTCCAGCCATGGAGAAGAGTTTAGACACGAGGAGAAGATAAGGAACACACCCATTATCAAGAAATCACATTAGGATCCTCTTTTTAACCTGTTCCTTAAAACACTAGTGCTTAGGAAATCTATTGGAGGTAGAAGCCGTCAAGGGTAGCTTAGGTTTAGGGTTAGGGTTAGGGTGAGGGTTAGGGTACGGCTTAGGGTACGGGTTCAGGGAGGGGTTCGGGTAGGGCGTAGGGTATGGGTTAGTGTTAGGGTTAGGGTTAGTGTTAGGGTTAGGGCTCGGTTTAGGGTACGGGTTAGGATTAGGGTACGCGTTAGGGTTAGGGTAGGGGTTAGGGTTAGGGTACGCATTAGGGTGAGGGTAGTTATTAAACCTATCCCACTCTCTAGATACCCCCTAGCACGTAAAGGAATATTATTTGGGGGTCCAGCCATGGAGAAGTGTTTAGACACTAGGAGAAGATAAGGAACACACCCATTATCACGAAATCACATTAGGATCCTCTTTTTAACCGGTTCCTTAAAACACTAGTGCTTAGGAAATCTATTGGAGGCCGAAGCAGTCAAGGGTAGCTTAGGGATAGGGTTAGGGTTAGGGTGAGGGTTAGAGTATGGCTTAGGGTACGGGTTTCGGGGAGGGGTTCGTGTAGGGCGTAGGGTATGGGTTAGGGTTAGGGTTAGTGTTAGGGTTCGGGCTCGGTTTAGGGTACGGGTTAGGATTAGGGTACGCGTTAGTGTTAGGGTAGGGGTTAGGGTTAGGTTACGCTTTATGGTGAGGTTAGTTATTAAACCTATCCCACTCTCTAGATACCCCTTAGCACGTAAAGGAATATTATTTGGGGGTCCAGCCATGGAGAAGAGTTTAGACACTAGGAGAAATAAGGAGCACACCCATTATCAAGAAATCACATTAGGATTCTCTTTTTAACCTGTACCTTAAAACACTAGTGCTTAGGAAATCTATTGGTGGCAGAAGCACTCAAGGGTAGCTTAGGGTTAGGGTTAGGGTTAGGGTGAGGATTAGGGTACGGCTTAGGGTACGGGTTCGGGGAGGGGTTCGGGTAGGGCGTAGGGTATGGGTTAGGGTTAGGGTTAGGGCTAGTGTTAGGGTTAGGGCTCGGTTTAGGGTACGGGTTAGGATTAGGGTACGCATTACTGTTAGGGTAGGGGTTAGGGTTATGGTACGCACTAGGGTGAGGGTAGTTATTAAACCTATCCCACTCTCTAGATACCCCTTAGCACGTAAAGGAATATTATTTGGGGGTCCAGCCATGGAGAAGAGTTTAGACACTAGGAGAAGATAAGGAACACACCCATTATCAAGAAATCACATTAGGATTCTCTTTTTAACCTGTTCCTTAAAACACTAGTGCTTAGGAAATCTATTGGAGGCAGAAGAAGTCAAGGGTAGCTTAGGGTTAGGGTTAGGGTTAGGGTACGGCTTAGGGTTCGGTTTCGGGGAGGGGTTCGGGTAGGGCGTAGTGTATGGGTTAGGGTTAGGGTTAGGGTTAGGGTTAGGGTTAGGGTTAGGGTTAGGGTTAGGGTGAGGGTTAGGGTACGGCTTAGGGTACGGGTTCAGGGAGGGGTTCGGGTAGGGCATAGGGTATGGGTTAGGGTTAGGGTTAGTGTTAGGGTTCGGGCTCGGTTTAGGGTACGGGTTAGGATTAGGGTACGCGTTAGTGTTAGGGTAGGGGTTAGGGTTAGGTTACGCTTTAGGGTGAGGTTAGTTATTAAACCTATCCTACTCTCTAGATACCCCTTAGCAGGTAAAGGAATATTATTTGGGGGTCCAGCCATGGAGAAGAGTTTAGACACTAGGAGAATATAAGGAGCACACCCATTATCAAGAAATCACATTAGGATTCTCTTTTTAACCTGTACCTTAAAACACTAGTGCTTAGGAAATCTATTGGTGGCAGAAGCACTCAAGGGTAGCTTAGGGTTAGAGTTAGGGTTAGGGTGAGGGTTAGGGTACGGCTTAGGGTACAGGTTCGGGGAGGGGTTCGGGTAGGGCGTAGGGTATGTGTTAGGGTTAGGGTTAGGGTTAGTGTTAGGGTTAGGGCTCGGTTTAGGGTACGGGTTAGGATTAGGATACGCGTTAGGGTTAGGGTAGGGGTTAGGGTTAGGGTATGCGATAGGGTGAGGTTAGTTATTAAACCTATCACACTCTCTAGATACCCCTTAGCACGTAAAGGAATATTATTTGTGGGTCCAGCCATGGAGAAGAGTTTAGACACTAGGAGAAGATAAGGAACACACCCATTATCACGAAATCACATTAGGATTCTCTTTTAAACCTGTTCCTTAAAACACTAGTGCTTAGGAAATCTATTGGTGGCAGAAGCACTCAAGGGTAGCTTAGGGTTAGGGTTAGGGTTAGGGTGAGGGTTAGGGTACGGCTTAGGGTACGGGTTCGGGTAGGGCGTAGGGTATGGGTTTGGGTTAGGGTTAGTGTTAGGGTTAGGGCTCGGTTTAGGGTACGGTTTAGGATTAGGGTACGCGTTAGTGTTAGGGTAGGGGTTAGGGTTAGGGTACGCGATAGGGTGAGGTTAGTTATTAAACCTATCCCACTCTCTAGATACCCCTTAGCACGTAAAGGAATATTATTTGGGGGTCCAGCCATGGAGAAGAGTTTAGACACGAGGAGAAGATAAGGAACACACCCATTATCAACAAATCACATTAGGATCCTCTTTTTAACCTGTTCCTTAAAACACTAGTGCTTAGGAAATCTATTGGAGGCAGAAGCCGTCAAGGGTAGCTTAGGTTTAGGGTTAGGGTTAGGGTTAGGGTGAGGGTTAGGGTACGGCTTAGGGTACGGGTTCAGGGAGGGGTTCGGGTAGGGCGTAGGGTATGGGTTAGGGTTAGGGTTAGTGTTAGGGTTCGGGCTCGGTTTAGGGTACGGGTTAGGATTAGGGTACGCGTTAGTGTTAGGGTAGGGGTTAGGGTTAGGTTACGCTTTAGGGTGAGGTTAGTTATTAAACCTATCCCAATCTCTAGATACCCCTTAGCACGTAAAGGAATATTATTTGGGGGTCCAGCCATGGAGAAAAATTTAGACACTAGGAGAAGATAAGGAGCACACCCATTATCAAGAAATCACATTAGGATTCTCTTTTTAACCTGTACCTTAAAACACTAGTGCTTAGGAAATCTATTGGTGGCAGAAGCACTCAAGGGTAGCTTAGGATTAGGGTTAGGGTTAGGGTACGGCTTAGGGTTCGGTTTCGGGGAGGGGTTCGGTTAGGGCGTAGTGTATGGGATAGGGTTAGGGTTAGGGTTAGTGTTAGGGTTAGGGCTCGGTTTAGGGTACGGGTTAGGATTAGGGTACGCGTTAGGGTTAGCGTAGGGGTTAGGGTTAGGGTATGCGATTGGGTGAGGTTAGTTATTAAACCTATCACACTCTCTATATACCCCTTAGCACGTAAAGGAATATTATTTGTGGGTCCAGCCATGGAGAAGAGTTTAGACACTTGGAGAAGATAAGGAACACACCCATTATCACGAAATCACATTAGGATTCTCTTTTTAACCTGTTCCTTAAAACACTAGTGCTTAGGAAATCTATTGGTGGCAGAAGCACTCAAGGGTAGCTTAGGGTTAGGGTTAGGGTTAGGGTGAGGGTTAGGGTACGGCTTAGGGTACGGGTTCGGGTAGGTCGTAGGGTATGGGTTAGGGTTAGGGTTAGTGTTAGGGTTAGGGCTCGGTTTAGGGTACGGGTTAGGATTAGGGTACGCGTTAGGGTTACGGTAGGTGTTAGGGTTAGGGTACGCGTTAGGGTGAGGGTAGTTATTAAACCTATCCCACTCTCTAGATTCCCCCTAGCACGTAAAGGAATATTATTTGGGGGTCCAGCCATGGAGAAGAGTTTAGACACTAGGAGAAGATAAGGAACACACCCATTATCAAGAAATCACATTAGGATCCTCTTTTTAACCTGTTCCTTAAAACACTAGTGCTTAGGAAATCTATTGGAGGCAGAAGCAGTCAAGGGTAGCTTAGGGTTAGGGTTAGGTTTAGGGTGAGGGTTAGGTTATGGCTTAGGGTACGGGTTCGGGGAGGGGTTCGGGTAGGGCGTAGGGTATGGGTTAGGGTTAGGGTTAGGGCTAGTGTTAGGGTTAAGGCTCGGTTTAGGGTACGGGTTAGGATTAGGGTACGCGTTAGTGTTAGGGTAGGGGTTAGGGTTATGGTACGCACTAGGGTGAGGGTAGTTATTAAACCTATCCCACTCTCTAGATACCCCTTAGCACGTAAAGGAATATTATTTGGGGGTCCAGCCATGGAGAAGAGTTTAGACACTAGGAGAAGATAAGGAACACACCCATTATCAAGAAATCACATTAGGATTCTCTTTTTAACCTGTTCCTTAAAACACTAGTGCTTAGGAAATCTATTGGAGGCAGAAGCAATCAAGGGTAGCTTAGGGTTAGGGTTAGAGTTAGGGGGAGGGTTAGGGTACGGCTTAGGGTACGGGTTCGGGGAGGGGTTTGGGTAGGGCGTAGGGTATGGGTTAGGGTTAGGGTTAGTGTTAGGGTTCGGGCTCGGTTTAGGGTACGGGTTAGGATTAGGGTACGCGTTAGTGTTAGGGTAGGGGTTAGGGTTAGGTTACGCGTTAGGGTGAGGTTAGTTATTAAACCTATCCCAATCTCTAGATACCCCTTAGCACGTAAAGGAATATTATTTGGGGGTCCAGCCATGGAGAAGAGTTTAGACACTAGGAGAAGATAAGGAGCACACCCATTATCAAGAAATCACATTAGGATTCTCTTTTTAACCTGTACCTTAAAACACTAGTGCTTAGGAAATCTATTGGTGGCAGAAGCACTCAAGGGTAGCTTAGGGTTAGGGTTAGGGTTAGGGTACGGCTTAGGGTTCGGTTTCGGGGAGGGGTTCGGTTAGGGCGTAGTGTATGGGATAGGGTTAGGGTTAGGGTTAGTGTTAGGGTTAGGACTCGGTTTAGGGTACGGGTTAGGATTAGGGTACGCGTTAGGGTTAGGGTAGGGGTTAGGTTTAGGGTATGCGATAGGGTGAGGTTAGTTACTAAACCTATCACACTCTCTAGATACCCCTTAGCACGTAAAGGAATATTATTTGTGGGTCCAGCCATGGAGAAGAGTTTAGACACTTGGAGAAGATAAGGAACACACCCATTATCACGAAATCACATTAGGATTCTCTTTTTAACCTGTTCCTTAAAACACTAGTGCTTAGGAAATCTATTGGTGGCAGAAGCACTCAAGGGTAGCTTAGGGTTAGGGTTAGGGTTAGGGTGAGGGTTAGGGTACGGCTTAGGGTACGGGTTCGGGTAGGGCGTAGGGTATGGGTTAGGGTTAGGGTTAGTGTTAGGGTTAGGGCTCGGTTTAGGGTACGGGTTAGGATTAGGGTACGCGTTAGGGTTAGGGTAGGTGTTAGGGTTAGGGTACGCGTTAGGGTGAGGGTAGTTATTAAACCTATCACACTCTCTAGATACCACTTAGCACGTAAAGGAATATTATTTGTGGGTCCAGCCATGGAGAAGAGTTTAGACACGAGGAGAAGATAAGGAACACACCCATTATCAAGAAATCACATTAGGATTCTCTTTTTAACCTGTTCCTTAAAACACTAGTGCTTAGGAAATCTATTGGAGGCAGAAGCAATCAAGGGTAGCTTAGGGTTAGGGTTAGAGTTAGGGGGAGGGTTAGGGTACGGCTTAGGGTACGGGTTCGGGGAGGGGTTTGGGTAGGGCGTAGGGTATGGGTTAGGGTTAGGGTTAGGGTTAGTGTTAGTGTAAGGGCTCGGTTTAGGGTACGGGTTAGGATTAGGATACGCGTTAGGTTTAGGGTAGCGGTTAGGGTTAGGTTACGCTTTAGGGTGAGAGTAGTTATTAAACCTATCCCACTCTCTAGATACCCCTTAGCACGTAAAAGAATATTATTTGGGGGTCCAGCCATGGAGAAGAGCTTAGACACTAGGAGAAGATAAGGAACACACCCATTATCAAGAAATCACATTAGGATTCTCTTTTTAACCTGTTCCTTAAAACACTAGTGCTTAGGAAATCTATTGGAGGCAGAAGCAGTCAAGGGTAGCTTAGGGTTAGGGTTAGGGTTAGGGTACGGCTTAGGGTTCGGTTTCGGGGAGGGGTTCGGGTAGGGCGTAGTGTATTGGTTAGGGTTAGGGTTAGGGTTAGTGTTAGGGTTAGGGCTCGGTTTAGGGTACGGGTTAGGATTAGGGTACGCGTTAGGGTTAGGGTAGGGGTTAGGGTTAGGGTATGCGATAGGGTGAGGTTAGTTATTAAACCTATCACACTCTCTAGATACCCCTTAGCACGTAAAGGAATATTATTTGTGGGTCCAGCCATGGAGAAGAGTTTAGACACTAGGAGAAGATAAGGAACACACCCATTATCACGAAATCACATTAGGATTCTCTTTTTAACCTGTTCCTTAAAACACTATTGCTGAGGAAATCTATTGGTGGCAGAAGCACTCAAGGGTAGCTTAGGGTTAGGGTGAGGGTTAGGGTACGGCTTAGGGTACGGGTTCGGGGAGGGGTTCGGATAGGGCGTAGGGTATGGGTTAGGGTTAGGGTTAGGGTTAGTGTTAGGGTTAGGGCTCGGTTTAGGGTACTGGTTAGGATTAGGGTACGCGTTAGGGTTAGGGTAGGGGTTAGGGTTAGGGTACGCGTTAGGGTGAGGGTAGTTATTAAACCTATCACACTCTCTAGATACCCCTTAGCACGTAAAGGAATATTATTTGGGGGTCCAGCCATGGAGAAGAGCTTAGACACTAGGAGAAGATAAGGAACACACCCATTATCAAGAAATCACATTAGGAATCTCTTTTTAACCTGTTCCTTAAAACACTAGTGCTTAGGAAATCTATTGGAGGCAGAAGCAGTCAAGGGTAGCTTAGGGTTAGGGTTAGGTTTAGGGTGAGGTTTAGGGTACGGCTTAGGGTACGGGTTCGGGGAGGGGTTCGGGTAGGGCGTAGGGTATGGGTTATGGTTAGGGTTAGCGCTAGTGTTAGGGTTAGGACTCGGTTTAGGGTACGGGTTAGGATTAGGGTACGCGTTAGGGTTAGGGTAGGGGTTAGGGTTAGGGTACGCGTTAGGGTGAGGGTAGTTATTAAACCTATCCCACTCTCTATATACCCCTTAGCACGTAATGGAATATTATTTGGGGGTCCAGCCATGGAGAAGAGTTTAGACACTAGGAGAAGATAAGGAACACACCCATTCTCAAGAAATCACATTAGGATTCTCTTTTTAACCTGTTCCTTAAAACACTAGTGCTTAGGAAATCTATTGGAGACAGAAGCAGTCAAGGGTAGCTTAGGGTTAGGGTTAGGGTGAGGGTGAGGGTTAGGGTACGGCTTAGGGTACGGGTTCGGGGAGGTGTTCGGGTAGGGCGTAGGGTATGGTTTAGGGTTAGGGTTAGGGTTAGTGTTAGGGTTAGGGCTCGGTTTAGGGTACGTGTTAGGATTAGGGTACGCGTCAGTGTTAGGGTAGGGGTTAGGGTAAGGGTACGCGATAGGGTGAGGTTAGTTATTAAACCTATCACACTCTCTAGATACCCCTTAGCACGTAAAGGAATATTATTTGGGGGTCCAGCCATGGAGAAGAGTTTAGACACTAGGAGAAGATAAGGAACACACCCATTATCACGAAATCACATTAGGATTCTCTTTTAAACCTGTTCCTTAAAACACTAGTGCTTAGGAAATCTATTGGTGGCAGAAGCACTCAAGGGTAGCTTAGGGTTAGGGTTAGGGTTAGGGTGAGGGTTAGGGTACGGCTTAGGGTACGGGTTCGGGTAGGGCGTAGGGTATGGGTTAGGGTTAGGGTTAGGGCTAGTGTTAGGGTTAGGGCTCGGTTTAGGGTACGGGTTAGGATTAGGGTACGCGTTAGGGTTAGGGTAGGGGTTAGGGTTAGGGTACGCGTTAGGGTGAGGGTAGTTATTAAACCTATCACACTCTCTAGATACCCCTTAGCACGTAAAGGAATATTATTTGGGGGTCCAGCCATGGAGAAGAGTTTAGACACGAGGAGAAGATAAGGAACACACCCATTATCAAGAAATCACATTAGGATTCTCTTTTTAACCTGTTCCTTAAAACACTAGTGCTTAGGAAATCTATTGGAGGCAGAAGCAGTCAAGGGTAGCTTAGGGTTAGGGTTAGGGTTACGGTACGGCTTAGGGTACGGGTTCGGGGAGGGGTTCGGGTAGGGCGTAGGGTATGGGTTAGGGTTAGGGTTAGGGTTAGTGTTAGGGGTAGGGCTCGGTTTAGGGTACGGGTTAGGAATAGGGTACGCGTTAGGGTTAGGCTAGGGGTTAGGGTGAGGGTAGTTATTAAACCTATCCCACTCTCTAGATACCCCTTAGCACGTAAAGAATATTATTTGGGGGTCCAGCCATGGAGAAGAGCTTAGACACTAGGAGAAGATAAGGAACACACCCATTATCAACAAATCACTTTAGGATTCTCTATTTAACCTGTTCCTTAAAACACTAGTGCTTAGGAAATCTATTGGAGGCAGAAGCAGTCAAGGGTAGCTTAGGGTTAGGGTTAGGTTTAGGGTGAGGGTTAGGGTACGGCTTAGGGTATGGGTTCGGGGAGGGGTTCGGGTAGGGCGTAGGGTATGTGTTAGGGTTAGGGTTAGTGTTAGGGTTCGGGCTCGGTTTAGGGTACGGGTTAGGATTAGGGTACGCGTTAGTGTTAGGGTAGGGGTTAGGGTTAGGTTACGCTTTAGGGTGAGGTTAGTTATTAAACCTATCCCACTCTCTAGATACCCCTTAGCACGTAAAGGAATATTATTTGGGGGTCCAGCCATGGAGAAGAGTTTAGACACTAGGAGAAGATAAGGAGCACACCCATTATCAAGAAATCACATTAGGATTCTCTTTTTAACCTGTACCTTAAAACACTAGTGCTTAGGAAATCTATTGGTGGCAGAAGCAGTCAAGGGTAGCTTAGGTTTAGGGTTAGGGTTAGGGTGAGGGTTAGGGTACGGCTTAGGGTACGGTTTCGGGGAGGGGTTCGGGTAGGGCGTAGGGTATGGGTTAGGGTTAGGGTTAGGGCTAGTGTTAGGGTTAGGGCTCGGTTTAGGGTACGGGTTAGGATTAGGGTACGCGTTAGTGTTAGGGTAGGGGTTAGGGTAATGGTACGCACTAGGGTGAGGGTAGTTATTAAACCTATCCCACTCTCTAGATACCCCTTAGCACGTAAAGGAATATTATTTGGGGGTCCAGCCATGGAGAAGAGTTTAGACACTAGGAGAAGATAAGGAACACACCCATTATCAAGAAATCACATTAGGATTCTCTTTTTAACCTGTTCCTTAAAACACTAGTGCTTAGGAAATCTATTGGAGGCAGAAGCAATCAAGGGTAGCTTAGGGTTAGGGTTAGAGTTAGGGTGAGGGTTAGGGTACGGCTTAGGGTATGGGTTCGGGGAGGGGTTTGGGTAGGGCGTAGGGTATGGGTTAGGGTTAGGGTTAGGGTTAGTGTTAGTGTTAGGGCTCGGTTTAGGGTACGGGTTAGGATTAGGGTACGCGTTAGGGTTAGGGTAGCGGTTAGGGTTAGGGTACGCTTTAGGGTGAGAGTAGTTATTAAACCTATCCCACTCTCTAGATACCCCTTAGCACGTAAAGGAATATTATTTGGGGGTCCAGCCATGGAGAAGAGCTTAGACACTAGGAGAAGATAAGGAACACACCCATTATCAAGAAATCACATTAGGATTCTCTTTTTAACCTGTTCCTTAAAACACTAGTGCTTAGGAAATCTATTGGAGGCAGAAGCAGTCAAGGGTAACTTAGGGTTAGGGTTAGGTTTAGGGTGAGGGTTAGGGTACGGCTTAGGGTACGGGTTCGGGGAGGGGTTCGGGTAGGGCGTAGGGTATGGGTTAGGGTTAGGGTTAGCGCTAGTGTTAGGGTTAGGGCTCGGTTTAGGGTACGGGTTAGGATTAGGGTACGCATTAGGGTTAGGGTAGGGGTTAGTGTTAGGGTACGCGTTAGGGTTAGGGTTAGGGTTAGGGCTCGGTTTAGGGTAAGGGTTAGGATTAGTGTACGCGTTAGTGTTAGGGTAGGGGTTAGGGTTAGGGTACGCGATAGTGTGAGGTTAGTTATTAAACCTATCCCACTCTCTAGATAGCACTTAGCACGTAAAGGAATATTATTTGGGGGTCCAGCCATGGAGAAAAGTTTAGACACGAAGAGAAGATAAGGAACACACCCAGTATCACGAAATCACATTAGGATTCTCTTTTTAACCTGTTCCTTAAAACACTAGTGCTTAGGAAATCTATTGGAGGCAGAAGCAGTCAAGGGTAGCTTAGGGTTAGGGTTAGGGTTAGGGTGAGGGTTAGGGTACGGCTTAGGGTACGGGTTCGGGGAGGGGTTCGGGTAGGGCGTAGGGTATGGGTTAGGGTTAGGGTTAGGGTTAGTGTTAGGGTTAGGGCTCGGTTTAGGGTACGGGTTAGGATTAGGGTACGCGTTAGGGTTAGGGTAGGTGTTAGGGTTAGGGTACGCGTTAGGGTGAGGGTAGTTATTAAACCTATCCCACTCTCTAGATACCCGCTAGCACGTAAAGGAATATTATTTGGGGGTCCAGCCATGGAGAAGTGTTTAGACACTAGGAGAAGATAAGGAACACACCCATTATCACGAAATCACATTAGGATCCTCCTTTTAACCTGTTCCTTAAAACACTAGTGCTTAGGAAATCTATTGGAGGCAGAAGCAGTCAAGGGTAGCTTAGGGTTAGGGTTAGGGTTAGGGTGAGGGTTAGGGTATGGCTTAGGGTACGGGTTTCGGGGAGGGGTTCGTGTAGGGCGTAGGATATGGGTTAGGGTTAGGGTTAGTGTTAGGGTTCGGCCTCGGTTTAGGGTACGGGTTAGGATTAGGGTACGCGTTAGTGTTAGGGTAGGGGTTAGGGTTAGGTTACGCTTTAGGGTGAGGTTAGTTATTAAACCTATCCTACTCTCTAGATACCCCTTAGCACGTAAAGGAATATTATTTAGGGGTCCAGCCATGGAGAAGAGTTTAGACACTAGGAGAAGATAAGGAGCACACCCATTATCAAGAAATCACATTAGGATTCTCTTTTTAACCTGTTCCTTAAAACACTAGTGCTTAGGAAATCTATTGGAGGCAGAAGCAGTCAAGGGTAGCTTAGTGTTAGGGTTAGAGTTAGGGTGAGGGTTAGGGTACGGCTTAGGGTACGGGTTCGGGGAGGGGTTCGGGTAGGGCGTAGGGTATGGGTTAGGGTTAGGGTTAGGGTTAGTGTTAGTGTTAGGGCTCGGTTTAGGGTACGGGTTAGGATTAGGGTACGCGTTATGGTTAGGGTAGCGGTTAGGGTTAGGGTACGCTTTAGGGTGAGAGTAGTTATTAAACCTATCCCACTCTCTAGATACCCCTTAGCACGTAAAGGAATATTATTTGGGGGTCCAGCCATGGAGAAGAGCTTAGACACTAGGAGAAGATAAGGAACACACCCATTATCAAGAAATCACATTAGGATTCTCTTTTTAACCTGTTCCTTAAAACACTAGTGCTTAGGAAATCTATTGGAGGCAGAAGCAGTCAAGGGTAACTTAGGGTTAGGGTTAGGTTTAGGGTGAGGGTTAGGGTACGGCTTAGGGTACGGGTTCGGGGAGGGGTTCGGGTAGGGCGTAGGGTATGGGTTAGGGTTAGGGTTAGCGCTAGTGTTAGGGTTAGGGCTCGGTTTAGGGTACGGGTTAGGATTAGTGTACGCATTAGGGTTAGGGTAGGGGTTAGGGTTAGGGTACGCGTTAGGGTTAGGGTTAGGGTTAGGGCTCGGTTTAGGGTAAGGGTTAGGATTAGGGTACGCGTTAGTGTTAGGGTAGGGGTTAGGGTTAGGGTACGCGATAGTGTGAGGTTAGTTATTAAACCTATCCCACTCTCTAGATACCCCTTAGCACGTAAAGGAATATTATTTGGGGGTCCAGCCATGGAGAAGAGTTTAGACACGAGGAGAAGATAAGGAACACACCCATTATCAAGAAGTCACATTAGGATTCTCTTTTTAACCTGTTCCTTAAAACACTAGTGCTTAGGAAATCTATTGGAGGCAAAAGCAGTCAAGGGTAGCTTAGGGTTAGGGTTAGGGTTAGGGTATGGCTTAGGGTACGGGTTCGGGGAGGGGTTCGGGTAGGGCGTAGTGTATGGGTTAGGGTTAGCGTTAGGGTTAGTGTTAGGGTTAGGGCTCGGTTTAGGGTACGGGTTAGGATTAGGGTACGCGTTAGGGTTAGGGTAGGGGTTAGGGTTAGGATATGCGATAGGGTGAGTTTACTTATTAAACCTATCCCACTCTCTAGATACCCCTTAGCACGTAAAGGAATATTATTTGGGGGTCCAGCCATGGAGAAGAGTTTAGACACTAGGAGAAGATAAGGAACACACCCATTATCAAGAAATCACATTAGGATTCTCTTTTTAACCTGTTCCTTAAAACACTGGTGCTTAGGAAATCTATTGGAGGCAGAAGCAGTCAAGAGTAGCTTAGGGTTAGGGTGAGGGTTAGGGTGAGGGTTAGGGTATGGCTTAGGGAACGGGTTCGGGTAAGTCGTAGGGTATGGGTTAGGGTTAGGGTTAGGGTTAGTGTTAGGGTTAGGGCTCGGTTTAGGGTACCGGTTAGGATTAGGGTACGCGTTAGGGTTAGGGTAGGGGTTAGGGTTAGCGTACGCGTTAGGGTGAGGGTAGTTATTAAACCTATCACACTCTCTAGATGCCCCTTAGCACGTAAAGGAATATTATTTGGGGGTCCAGCCATGGAGAAGAGTTTAGACACGAGGAGAAGATAAGGAACACACCCATTATCAAGAAATCACATTAGGATTCTCTTTTTAACCTGTTCCTTAAAACACTAGTGCTTAGGAAATCTATTGGAGGCAGAAGCATTCAAGGGTAGCTTAGGGTTAGGTTTAGGGCTAGGGTACGGCTTAGGGTACGGGTTCGGGGAGGGGTTCGGGTAGGGCGTAGGGTATGGGTTAGGGTTAGGGTTAGGGTAAGTGTTAGGGTTAGGGCTCGGTTTAGGGTACGGGTTAGGATTAGGGTATGCGTTAGGGTTAGGGTAGGTGTTAGGGTTAGGGTACGCATTAGGGTGAGGGTAGTTATTAAACCTATCCCACTCTCTAGATACCCCCTAGCACGTAAAGGAATATTATTTGGGGGTCCAGCCATGGAGAAGTTTTTAGACACTAGGAAAATATAAGGAACACACCCATTATCACGAAATCACATTAGGATTCTCTTTTTAACCTGTTCCTTAAAACACTAGTGCTTAGGAAATCAATTGGAGGCAGAAGCAGTCAAGGGTAGCTTAGGGTTAGGGTTAGGGTTAGGGTTAGGGTTAGGGTTAGGGTTAGGGTTCGGGCTCGGTTTAGGGTACGGGTTAGGATTAGGGTACGCGTTAGTGTTAGGGTAGGGGTTAGGGTTATGGTACGCACTAGGGTGAGGGTAGTTATTAAACCTATCCCACTCTCTAGATACCCCTGAGCACGTAAAGGAATATTATTTGGGGGTCCAGCCATGGAGAAGAGTTTAGACACTAGGAGAAGATAAGGAACACACCCATTATCAAGAAATCACATTAGGATTCTCTTTTTAACGTGTTCTTTAAAACACTAGTGCTTAGGAAATCTATTGGAGGCAGAAGCAGTCAAGAGTAGCTTAGGGTTAGGGTTAGGGTGAGGGTTAGGGTATGGCTTAGGGTACGGGTTCGGGTAGGGCGTAGGGTATGGGTTAGGGTTAGGGTTAGTGTTAGGGTTAGGGCTCGGTTTAGGGTACGGGTTAGGATTAGGGTACGCGTTAGGGTTAGGGTAGGGGTTAGGGTTACGATATGCGATAGGGTGAGGTTACTTATTAAACCTATCCCACTCTCTAGATACCCCTTAGCACGTAAAGGAATATTATTTGGGGGTCCAGCCATGGAGAAGAGTTTAGACACTAGGAGAAGATAAGGAACACACCCATTATCAAGAAATCACATTAGGATTCTCTTTTTAACCTGTTCCTTAAAACACTAGTGCTTAGGAAATCTATTGGAGGCAGAAGCAATCAAGGGTAGCTTAGGGTTAGGGTTAGAGTTAGGGTGAGGGTTAGGGTACGGCTTAGGGTACGGGTTCGGGGAGGGGTTTGGGTAGGGCGTAGGGTATGGGTTAGGGTTAGGGTTAGGGTTAGTGTTACTGTTAGGGCTCGGTTTAGGGTACGGTTTAGGATTAGGGTACGCGTTATGGTTAGGGTAGCGGTTAGGGTTAGGGTACGCTTTAGGGTGAGGTTAGTTATTAAACCTATCCCACTCTCTAGATACCCCTTAGCACGTAAAGGAATATTATTTGGGGGTCCAGCCATGGAGAAGAGCTTAGACACTAGGAGAAGATAAGGAACACACCCATTATCAAGAAATCACATTAGGATTCTATTTTAAACCTGTTCCTTAAAACACTAGTGCTTAGGAAATCTATTGGAGGCAGAAGCAGTCAAGGGTAACTTAGGGTTAGGGCTAGGTTTAGGGTGAGGGTTAGGGTACGGCTTAGGGTACGGGTTCGGGGAGGGGTTCGGGTAGGGCGTAGGGTATGGGTTAGGGTTAGGGTTAGCGCTAGTGTTAGGGTTAGGGCTCGGTTTAGGGTACGGGTTAGGATTAGGGTACGCATTAGGGTTAGGGTAGGGGTTAGGGTTAGGGTACGCGTTAGGGTTAGGGTTAGGGTTAGGGCTCGGTTTAGGGTAAGGTTTAGGATTAGGGTACGCGTTAGTGTTAGGGTAGGGGTTAGGGTTAGGGTACGCGATAGTGTGAGGTTAGTTATTAAACCTATCCCACTCTCTAGATACCCCTTAGCACGTAAAGGAATATTATTTGGGGGTCCAGCCATGGAGAAGAGTTTAGACACGAGGAGAAGATAAGGAACACACCCATTATCAAGAAATCACATTAGGATTCTCTTTTTAACCTGTTCCTTAAAACACTAGTGCTTAGGAAATCTACTGGAGGCAGAAGCAGTCAAGGGTAGCTTAGGGTTAGGGTTAGGGTTAGGGTATGGCTTAGGGTACGGGTTCGGGGAGGGGTTCGGGTAGGGCGTAGTGTATGGGTTAGGGTTAGGGTTAGGGTTAGTGTTAGGGTTCGGGCTCGGTTTAGGGTACGGGTTAGGATTAGGGTACGCGTTAGTGTTAGGGTAGGGGTTAGGGTTATGGTACGCACTAGGGTGAGGGTAGTTATTAAACCTATCCCACTCTCTAGATACCCCTTAGCACGTAAAGGATTATTATTTGGGGGTCCAGCCATGGAGAAGAGTTTAGACACTAGGAGAAGATAAGGAACACACCCATTATCAAGAAATCACATTAGGATTCTCTTTTTAACCTGTTCCTTAAAACACTAGTGCTTAGGAAATCTATTGGAGGCAGAAGCAATCAAGGGTAGCTTAGTGTTAGGGTTAGAGTTAGGGTGAGGGTTAGGGTACGGCTTAGGGTACGGGTTCGGGGAGGGGTTTGGGTAGGGCGTAGGGTATGGGTTAGGGTTAGGGTTAGGGTTAGTGTTAGTGTTAGGGCTCGGTTTAGGGTACGGGTTAGGATTAGGGTACGCGTTATGGTTAGGGTAGCGGTTAGGGTTAGGGTACGCTTTAGGGTGAGAGTAGTTATTAAACCTATCCCACTCTCTAGATACCCCTTAGCACGTAAAGGAATATTATTTGGGGGTCCAGCCATGGAGAAGAGCTTAGACACTAGGAGAAGATAAGGAACACACCCATTATCAAGAAATCACATTAGGATTCTCTTTTTAACCTGTTCCTTAAAACACTAGTGCTTAGGAAATCTATTGGAGGCAGAAGCAGTCAAGGGTAACTTAGGGTTAGGTCTAGGTTTAGGGTGAGGGTTAGGGTACGGCTTAGGGTACGGGTTCGGGGAGGGGTTCGGGTAGGGCGTAGTGTATCGGTTAGGGTTAGGGTTAGGGTTAGTGTTAGGGTTAGGGCTCGGTTTAGGGTACGGGTTAGGATTAGGGTACGCGTTAGGGTTAGGGTAGGGGTTAGGGTTAGGGTATGCGATAGGGTGAGGTTACTTATTAAACCTATCCCACTCTCTAGATACCCCTTAGCACGTAAAGGAATATTATTTGGGGGTCCAGCCATGGAGAAGAGTTTAGACACTAGGAGAAGATAAGGAACACACCCATTATCAAGAAATCACATTAGGATTCTCTTTTTAACCTGTTCCTTAAAACACTAGTGCTTAGGAAATCTATTGGAGGCAGAAGCAGTCAAGGGTAGCTTAGGGTTAGGGTTAGGGTGAGGGTGAGGGTTAGGGTACGGCTTAGGGTACGGGTTCGGGGAGGGGTTCGGGTAGGGCGTAGCGTATGGTTTAGGGTTAGGGTTAGGGTTAGTGTTAGGGTTAGGGCTCGGTTTAGGGTACGGGTTAGGATTAGGGTACGCGTTAGAGTTAGGGTAGGGGTTAGGGTTAGGGTACGCGATAGGGTGATGTTAGTTATTAAACCTATCACACTCTTTAGATACCCCTTATCACGTAAAGGAATATTATTTGTGCGTCCAGCCATGGAGAAGAGTTTAGACACGAGGAGAAGATAAGGAACACACCCATTATCAAGAAATCACATTAGGATTCTCTTTTTAACCTGTTCCTTAAAACACTAGTGCTTAGGAAATCTATTGGAGGCAGAAGCAGTCAAGGGTAGCTTAGGGTTAGGGTTAGGGTTAGGGTACGGCTTAGGGTACGGGTTCGGTGAGGGGTTCGGGTAGGGCGTAGTGTATGGGTTAGGTTTAGGGTTAGGGTTAGTGTTAGGGTTAGGGCTCGGTTTAGGGTACGGGGTAGGATTAGGGTACGCGTTAGGGTTAGGGTAGGGGTTAGGCTTAGGGTATGCGATAGGGTGAGGTTACTTATTAAACCTATCCCACTCTCTAGATACCCCTTAGCACGTAAAGGAATATTATTTGGGGGTCCAGCCATGGAGAAGAGTTTACACACTAGGAGAAAATAAGGAACACACCCATTATCAAGAAATCACATTAGGATTCTCTTTTTAACCTGTTCCTTAAAACACTAGTGCTTAGGAAATCTATTGGAGGCAGAAGCAGTCAAGGGTAGCTTAGGGTTAGGGTTAGGGTTAGGGTGAGGGTTAGGGTATGGCTTAGGGTACGGGTTCGGGGAGGGGTTCGGGTAGGGCGTAGGGTATGGGTTAGGTTTAGGGTTAGGGTTAGTGTTAGGGTTAGGGCTCGGTTTAGGGTACGGGTTAGGATTAGGGTACGCGTTAGGGTTAGGGTAGGGGTTAGGGTTAGGGTACGCGTTAGGGTGAGGTTACTTATTAAACCTATCCCACTCTCTAGATACCCCTGAGCACGTAAAGGAATATTATTTGGGGGTCCAGCCATGGAGAAGAGCTTAGACACTAGGAGAAGATAAGGAACACACCCATTATCAAGAAATCACAATAGGATTCTCTTTTTAACCTGTTCCTTAAAACACTAGTGCTTAGGAAATCTATTGGAGGCAGAAGCAGTCAAGGGTAGCTTAGGGTTAGGGTTAGGTTTAGGGTGAGGGTTAGGGTACGGCTTAGGGTACGGGTTCGGGGAGGGGTTCGGGTAGGGCGTAGGGTATGGGTTAGGGTTAGGGTTAGCGCTAGTGTTAGGGTTAGGGCTCGGTTTAGGGTACGGGTTAGAATTAGGGTACGCGTTAGGGTTAGGGTAGGGGTTAGGGTTAGGGCACGCGTTAGGGTGAGGGTAGTTATTAAACCTATCCCACTCTCTAGATACCCCTTAGCACGTAAAGGAATATTATTTGGGGGTCCAGCCATGGAGAAGAGTTTAGACACTAGGAGAAGATAAGGAACACACCCATTATCAAGAAATCACATTAGGATTCTCTTTTTAACCTGTTCCTTAAAACACTAGTGCTTAGGAAATCTATTGGAGGCAGAAGCAGTCAAGGGTAGCTTAGGGTTAGGGTTAGGGTGAGGGTGAGGGTTAGGGTACGGATTAGGGTATAGGTTCGGGGAGGGGTTCGGGTAGGGCGTAGGGTATGGGTTAGGGTTATGGTTAGCGCTAGTGTTAGGGTTAGGGTACGGGTTAGGATTAGGGTACGCGTTAGGGTTAGGGTAGGGGTTAGGGTTAGGGTACGCTTTAGGGTGAGAGTAGTTATTAAACCTATCCCACTCTCTAGATACCCCTTAGCACGTAAAGGAATATTATTTGGGGGTCCAGCCATGGAGAAGAGCTTAGACACTAGGAGAAGATAAGGAACACACCCATTATCAAGAAATCACATTAGGATTCTCTTTTTTTTTTTTTTTTTTTTTTTTAAATTATTTATTTATGGCTGTGTTGGGTCTTCGTTTCCGTGCGAGGGCTTTCTCCAGTTGTTGCAAGTGGGGACCACTCTTCATCGCGGTGCGCAGGCCTCTCATCATCGCGGCCTCTCCCGTCACCGAGCACAGGCTCCAGACGTGCACTCCCAGCAACTGTGGCTCACGGGCCCAGTTGCTCCGCGGCATGTGGCATCCTCCCAGACCAGGGCTCGAACCCGCGTCCCCTGCACCGGCAGGCAGACTCTCAACCACTGCGCCACCAGGGAAGCCCCAGGATTCTCTTTTTAACTTGTTCCTTAAAACACTAGTGCTTAGGAAATCTATTGGAGGCAGAAGCAGTCAATGGTAGCTTAGGGTTAGGGTAAGGGTGAGGGTGAGGGTTAGGGTACGGCTTAGGGTACGGGTTCGGGGAGGCGTTCGGGTAGGGCGTAGGGTATGGGTTAGGGTTAGGGTTAGCGCTAGTGTTAGGGTTAGGGCTCGGTTTAGGGTACGGGTTAGGATTAGGGTACGCGTTAGTGTTAGGGTAGGGGTTAGGGTTAGGGTACGCGATAGGGTGAGGTTAGTTATTAAACCTATCACACTCTTTAGATACCCCTTAGCACGTAAAGGAATATTATTTGGGGGTCCAGCCATGGAGAAGAGTTTAGACACTAGGAGAAAATAAGGAACACACCCATTATCAAGAAATCACATTAGGATTCTCTTTTTAACCTGTTCCTTAAAACACTAGTGCTTAGGAAATCTATTGGAGGCAGAAGCAGTCAAGGGTAGCTTAGGGTTAGGGTTAGGGTTAGGGTACGGCTTAGGGTACGGGTTCGGGGAGGGGTTCCGGTAGGGCGTAGGGTATGGGATAGGGTTAGGGTTAGGGTTAGTGTTAGGGTTAGGGCTCGGTTTAGGGTACGGGTTAGGATTAGGGTACGCATTAGGGTTAGGGTAGGGGTTAGGGTTAGGGTATGCGATAGGGTGAGGTTACTTATTAAACCTATCCCACTCTCTAGATACCCCTTAGCACGTAAAGGAATATTATTTGGGGGTCCAGCCATGGAGAAGAGTTTAGACACTAGGAGAAAATAAGGAACACACCCATTATCAAGAAATCACATTACGATTCTCTTTTTAACCTGTTCCTTAAAACAATAGTGCTTAGGAAATCTATTGGAGGCAGAAGCAGTCAAGGGTAGCTTAGGGTTAGGGTTAGGGTTAGGGTACGGCTTAGGGTACGGGTTCGGGGAGGGGTTCGGGTAGGGCGTAGGGTATGGGTTAGGGTTAGGGTTAGGGTTAGTGTTAGGGTTCGGGCTCTGTTTAGGGTACGGGTTAGGATTAGGGTACGCGTTAGTGTTAGGGTAGGGGTTAGGGTTATGGTACGCACTAGGGTGAGGGTAGTTATTAAACCTATCCCACTCTCTAGATACCCCTGAGCACGTAAAGGAATATTATTTTGGGGTCCAGCCATGGAGAAGAGTTTAGACACTAGGAGAAAATAAGGAACACACCCATTATCAAGAAATCACATTAGGATTCTCTTTTTAACCTGTTCCTTAAAACACTAGTGCTTAGGAAATCTATTGGAGGCAGAAGCAGTCAATGGTAGCTTAGGGTTAGGGTTAGGGTTAGGGTACCGCTTAGGGTACGGGTTCGGGGAGGGGTTCGGGTAGGGCGTAGGGTATGGGTTAGGGTTAGGGTTAGGGTTAGTGTTAGGGTTCGGGCTCTGTTTAGGGTACGGGTTAGGATTAGGGTACGCGTTAGTGTTAGGATAGGGGTTAGGGTTATGGTACGCACTAGGGTGAGGGTAGTTATTAAACCTATCCCACTCTCTAGATACCCCTTAGCACGTAAAGGAATATTATTTGGGGGTCCAGCCATGGAGAAGAGCTTAGACACTAGGAGAAGATAAGGAACACACCCATTATCAAGAAATCACATTAGGATTCTCTTTCTTTTTTTTTTTTTTTTTAATTACTTATTTATTTAATTTATTTATGGCTGTGTTGGGTCTTCGTTTCCGTGCGAGGGCTTTCTCCAGTTGTGGCAAGTGGGGACCACTCTTCATCGCGGTGCGCAGGCCTCTCATCATCGCGGCCTCTCCCGTCGCGGAGCACAGGCTCCAGACGCGCAGGCCCAGCAACTGTGGCTCACGGGCCCAGCTGCTCCGCGGCATGTGGGATCCTCCCAGACCAGGGCTCGAACCCGCGTCCCCTGCACCGGCAGGCAGACTCTCAACCACTGCGCCACCAGGGAAGCCCCAGGATTCTCTTTTTAACTTGTTCCTTAAAACACTAGTGCTTAGGAAATCTATTGGAGGCAGAAGCAGTCAAGGGTAGCTTAGGGTTAGGGTTAGGGTTAGGGTACGGCTTAGGGTTCGGGTTCGGGGAGGCGTTCGGGTAGGGCGTAGGTTATTGGATAGGGTTAGGGTTAGTGTTAGTGTTAGGGTTAGGGCTCGGTTTAGGGTACGGGTTAGGATTAGGGTACGCGTTAGTGTTAGGGTAGGGGTTAGGGTTAGGGTACGCGATAGGGTGAGGTTAGTTATTAAACCTATCACACTCTTTAGATACCCCTTAGCACGTAAAGGAATATTATTTGTGGGTCCAGCCATGGAGAAGAGTTTAGACACTAGGAGAAGATAAGGAACACACCGATTATCACGAAATCACATTAGGATTCTCTTTTTAACATGTTCCTTAAAACACTATTGCTTAGGAAATCTATTGGAGGCAGAAGCAGTCAAGGGTAGCTTAGGGTTAGGGTTAGGGTTAGGGTGAGGGTTAGGGTACGGCTTAGGGTACGGGTTCGGGTAGGGGTTCGGGTAGGGCGTAGGGTATGGGTTAGGGTTAGGGTTAGGGTTAGTGTTAGGGTTAGGGCTCGGTTTAGGGTACGGGTTAGGATTAGGGTACGCGTTAGTGTTAGGGTAGGGGTTAGGGTTAGGGTACGCGATAGGGTGAGGTTAGTTATTAAACCTATCCCACTCTCTAGATACCCCTTAGCACGTAAAGGAATATTATTTGGGGGTCCAGCCATGGAGAAGAGTTTAGACACTAGGAGAAAATAAGGAACACACCCATTATCAAGAAATCACATTAGGATTCTCTTTTTAACCTGTTCCTTAAAACACTAGTGCTTAGGAAATCTATTGGAGGCAGAAGCAGTCAAGGGTAGCTTAGGGTTAGGGTTAGGGTTAGGGTACGGCTTAGGGTACGGGTTCGGGGAGGGGTTCGGGTAGGGCGTAGGGTATGGGATAGGGTTAGGGTTAGGGTTAGTGTTAGTGTTCGGGCTCTGTTTAGGGTACGGGTTAGGATTAGGGTACGCGTTAGTGTAAGGGTAGGGGTTAGGGTTATGGTACGCACTAGGGTGAGGGTAGTTATTAAACCTATCCCACTCTCTAGATACCCCTGAGCACGTAAAGGAATATTATTTGGGGGTCCAGCCATGGAGAAGAGTTTAGACACTAGGAGAAGATAAGGAACACACCCATTATCAAGAAATCACATTAGGATTCTCTTTTTAACCTGTTCCTTAAAACACTAGTGCTTAGGAAATCTATTGGAGGCAGAAGCAATCAAGGGTAGCTTAGGGTTAGAGTTAGAGTTAGGGTGAGGGTTAGGGTATGGCTTAGGGTACGGGTTCGGGGAGGGGTTAGGGTAGGGTGTAGGGTATGTGTTAGTGTTAGGGTTAGGGTTAGTGTTAGGGTTAGGGCTCGGTTTAGGGTATGGGTTAGGATTAGGGTACGCGTTAGGGTTAGGGTAGGGGTTAGGGTTAGGGTACGCTTTAGGGTGAGAGTAGTTATTAAACCTATCCCACTCTCTAGATACCCCTTAGCACGTAAAGGAATATTATTTGGGGGTCCAGCCATGGAGAAGAGCTTAGACACTAGGAGAAGATAAGGAACACACCCATTATCAAGAAATCACATTAGGATTCTCTTTTTTTTTTTTTTTTTTTTATTTATTTATTTAATTTATTTATGGCTGTGTTGGGTCTTCGTTTCCGTGCGAGGGCTTTCTCCAGTTGTGGCAATTGGGGACCACTCTTCATCGCTGTGCGCAGGCCTCTCATCATCGCGGCCTCTCCCGTCGCAGAGCACAGGCTCCAGACGCGCAGGCCCAGCAACTGTGGCTCACGGGCCCAGCTGCTCCGCGGCATGTGGGATCCTCCCAGAACAGGGCTCGAACCCGCGTCCCCTGCACCGGCAGGCAGACTCTCAACCACTGCGCCACCAGGGAAGCCCCAGGATTCTCTTTTTAACTTGTTCCTTAAAACACTAGTGCTTAGGAAATCTATTGGAGGCAGAAGCAGTCAATGGTAGCTTAGGGTTAGGGTAAGGGTGAGGGTGAGGGTTAGGGTACGGCTTAGGGTACGGGTTCAGGGAGGCGTTCGGGTAGGGCGTAGGGTATGGGTTAGGGTTAGGGTTAGGGTTAGTGTTAGGGTTAGGGCTCGGTTTAGGGTACGGGTTAGGATTAGGGTACGCGTTAGTGTTAGGGTAGGGGTTAGGGTTAGGGTACGCGATAGGGTGAGGTTAGTTATTAAACCTATCCCACTCTCTAGATACCCCTTAGCACGTGAAGGAATATTATTTGGGGGTCCAGCCATGGAGAAGAGTTTAGACACTAGGAGAAGATAAGGAACACACCCATTATCAAGAAATCACATTAGGATTCTCTTTTTAACCTGTTCCTTAAAACACTAGTGCTTAGGAAATCTATTGGAGGCAGAAGCAGTCAAGGGTAGCTTAGGTTTAGGGTTAGGGTTAGGGTACCGCTTAGGGTACGGGTTCGGGGAGGGGTTCGGGTAGGGCGTAGGGTATGGGTTAGGGTTAGGGTTAGGGTTAGTGTTAGGGTTCGGGCTCTGTTTAGGGTACGGGTTAGGATTAGGGTACGCGTTAGTGTTAGGGTAGGGGTTAGGGTTATGGTACGCACTAGGGTGAGGGTAGTTATTAAACCTATCCCACTCTCTAGATACCCCTTAGCACGTAAAGGAATATTATTTGGGGGTCCAACCATGGAGAAGAGCTTAGACACTAGGAGAAGATAAGGAACACACCCATTATCAAGAAATCACATTAGGATTCTCTTTTTAACCTGTTCCTTAAAACACTAGTGCTTAGGAAATCTATTGGAGGCAGAAGCAGTCAAGGGTAGCTTAGGGTTAGGGTTAGGGTTAGGGTACGGCTTAGGGTACGGGTTCGGGGAGGGGTTCGGGTAGGGCGTAGGGTATGGGTTAGGGTTAGGGTTAGGGTTAGTGTTAGGGTTCGGGCTCTGTTTAGGGTACGGGTTAGGATTAGGGTACGCGTTAGTGTTAGGGTAGGGGTTAGGGTTATGGTACGCACTAGGGTGAGGGTAGTTATTAAACCTATCCCACTCTCTAGATACCCCTGAGCACGTAAAGGAATATTATTTAGGGGTCCAGCCATGGAGAAGAGTTTAGACACTAGGAGAAGATAAGGAACACACCCATTATCAAGAAATCACATTAGGATTCTCTTTTTAACCTGTTCCTTAAAACACTAGTGCTTAGGAAATCTATTGGAGGCAGAAGCAATCAAGGGTAGCTTAGGGTTAGAGTTAGAGTTAGGGTGAGGGTTAGGGTACGGCTTAGGGTACGGGTTCGGGGAGGGGTTAGGGTAGGGCGTAGGGTATGGGTTAGGGTTAGGGTTAGGGTTAGTGTTAGGGTTAGGGCTCGGTTTAGGGTACGGGTTAGGATTAGGGTACGCGTTAGGGTTAGAGTAGGGGTTAGGGTTAGGGTACGCTTTAGGGTGAGAGTAGTTATTAAACCTATCCCACTCTCTAGATACCCCTTAGCACGTAAAGGAATATTATTTGGGGGTCCAGCCATGGAGAAGAGCTTAGACACTAGGAGAAGATAAGGAACACACCCATTATCAAGAAATCACATTAGGATTCTCTTTTTTTTTTTTTTTTTTTTAATTATTTATTTATTTAATTTATTTATGGCTGTGTTGTGTCTTCGTTTCCGTGCGAGGGCTTTCTCCAGTTGTGGCAAGTGGGGACCACTCTTCATCGCGGTGCGCAGGCCTCTCATCATCGCGGCCTCTCCCGTCGCGGAGCACAGGCTCCAGACGCGCAGGCCCAGCAACTGTGGCTCACGGGCCCAGCTGCTCCGCGGCATGTGGGATCCTCCCAGAACAGGGCTCGAACCCGCGTCCCCTGCACCGGCAGGCAGACTCTCAACCACTGCGCCACCAGGGAAGCCCCAGGATTCTCTTTTTAACTTGTTCCTTAAAACACTAGTGCTTAGGAAATCTATTGGAGGCAGAAGCAGTCAATGGTAGCTTAGGGTTAGGGTAAGGGTGAGGGTGAGGGTTAGGGTACGGCTTAGGGTACGGGTTCAGGGAGGCGTTCGGATAGGGCGTAGGGTATGGGTTAGGGTTAGGGTTAGCGCTAGTGTTAGGGTTAGGGCTCGGTTTAGGGTACGGGTTAGGATTAGGGTACGCGTTAGCGTTAGGGTAGGGGTTAGGTTTAGGGTACGCGTTAGGATGAGGGTAGTTATTAAACCTATCCCACTCTCTAGATACCCCTTAGCAGATAAAGGAATATTATTTGGGGGTCCAGCCATGGAGAAGAGTTTAGACACTAGGAGAAGATAAGGAACACACCCATTATCAAGA